>NW_015666578.1:532475-549314 GCF_001515625.1 Sinocyclocheilus rhinocerous
ACAAAAATAATTCCAAACACAGCCACAGCGCTGTTTTGCGTCTCTGAGCATCATGACGGCGTTTCGTTCAGTGTTGCCAAATAATTTTAATTTCTAAGTTGCTAAAGGAAGGTCGATTTGTTGCTAGAAGTTGCTAAATGACGTTGTGATGTCATTGCGTGATGACGTCATTACGTAATCACGACGCAAAATTGTGTCACTACATTAAAAAAATATATTTTTATGTTAATTTAGATTTGTTCGTAAAATAATATAAATGCATAATATAATGTTAAAATATAAATAACCATTTTTATATACAACACTGAATTATTGAACACTTATTGAACATTTTTGAACGATTACAAGTTTTTTTTTATTAGCTAGTAAGCTAGTAAAACTACACATTCTGAACAATTATAATTTTAAGCAGTGTATTAGTAGTCAGTGTGCTACACTAAGAAAATAAATCACAGGTTTTTACCTGCATTTTAAATTACGCATAGCATTTTGTGTTTTCGGGTTACAGGTTACAATGGATAATGAATAGTGGATAATGGATATGTTCTGGAAAATTACTAGTACCTTTTCCATTTTTCTAGATATTTTTCTTACAGTGTACTAACTGATCAACAATCACAGGTACAAGCTACTAACGAGGTGTATCATAAATGAACAATTATTAAATTATTATTATTATCAAATTGAACAATTGCAAAAAGCAGTAACTTAATTAACGTGATGTGTGTACAGCTAGGCAACTTTGGTTTCCTCTTTTTGTGAAATTTAGATGGAAAATGTGTGCCTTTTTATTGTCTGAGCCACTTATCAAAAGTTGCTAAAAGTAGCCAAATAAAATGTAAAAATAGCTAAATTTGTTGCTAGGTGGTTTTGGAAGAAAAAGTTGCTAGGGTAGTCTGAAAAGTTGCTAAATTTAGCAACAAAATTGCTAAGTTGGCAACACTGCCTAGTAGGCAGGGCCGTAGCTGGGGTTTGCGGGGCCCCGGTGCAGGTTGTACTCGTGGGCCCTGTTTGAAATCGTAAATAAATAGAACGAAGATACAATAAACACGGTTTAAGTTTTTTCAAGGTGTTCAGGTACAGAAACAGAATAATCAAATGTAAAATATCATTGCGTAGTCCTCACTGTATAAATTAAATATAGATTAATTCTTCTTAAAACTAATTCAGTTAAGAGCAGTGAGTGATTGTCTCTCTTTTATTATCTTGGATTAACATCAAGGACACACCGAGAGCAGCTAGTAAATTAGGCTAGTGAGTTTAGTTCTTTCACGTATTTTTGTGCTTGAATGTTTAAATTGATGAGGTGTATTTGTTCGTTCAATTGCAAGAAGATGCAAAGGAGAACTTAATTCGGTGTTTGCACGTCTGATGGTGCGTTCAAGTCATGTCGGATAGATCGTATTTACGAGTTGAACGCACATGAACGCCACCACCGCGGCACACAGATGCACACCGAACACAGCGCGTTACTCAGTTGAGTTCTTTTGCATCTACTTGTATTTAAATGCTTTAAAATCTCTTGAATGTTTTAATTGGCAAGGCATAAAAACACGTGCAAATTATAAGCTTTCGTGACAGACGCGCAACACTGGCCCATCAACTGTCATGAGCATATTTCATGCTGGTCTCAGGTAGTTGCCGGGGCCCCCCCACAGCCGTGGGCCCCTATAATCGTCACCACCTTTCACCCCACTAGCCGGCCCTGCTAGTAGGGGAACGTTCCCAGAACCTACCGCAAATGTTCTGGGAACGTTCTATTTACGTTATAAGAAAACTTTCCAAAAACCAAAAATTGTTAGCTGGGTAGTAGAACCAACTCATGGTTCATGACTGTGACATTAACTGCTGGCTATTTAAAATGGGGTGTTGTCTTTCAATGTCCCGCCCTACTGTCTTGTTTCAGTACGAAATAAGTGAACACAAAAAAGAGAATTGGACTTGCATATTATAGGTGCAAGGAGTAACAAATGTAGTAACCAAATTTTTATTTATTTTTTAATTTAATTTAATTTAATTTAATTAAAAAAAAAAAAAAAAATAGGCCCATATCTAAACAACGTTAGCTCCAAAAAAAATCAAAATCTGCCTTTTTAATTTTTTTAATTTAACATTTTTTTAAAATCGAGTTTATGACAAAAGATTGAAAGGGTCAAAACTCGAGCTTGAACTAAATATTTTTATGGGTTCGATATTGTTTATTTATTTATTTGATCTCTTTCTCCTTTCTCCTTCATCACTAGCATTGTAAAAGCCAGACATTGTCTGTTGGCTGGTTTGGTTAGGTTTATGTTATAAGTGGTTATTATAAGTGTTGATAATAACGATGCAATAATAAAAAAAAATGGACCATTGAAAGAGACAAAGCAGGTTTGCGGGTAACTGTGGAGTTGACCAACTAAGCCTTTGAGAGACTACGTGACACTTGCAGATGAAAATAAGCTTAAAACGATAAAAATGCAAGCAATAAAAAAAAAAAAAAAAATTTTAATAGAGGTCATTTGGAAAAATCTGCTCAAGCCGTTATGTGACCAAAGTAGCCAAAAAATATGTATACTATTTTATACTATAAATACTTCAAATTTATATTCTAGAATGTACTGTCTGTACTATAATATAAAAACTATAAATCAAATTTTACATGTGAATTTTGGAATCACAATATTATATACAGTATGAAAAATGGATATTCATGTTGAGAATTGCTAAAGATTAGAGTTTCCTTAAAATACTCACAGAGGGAATGATGATTATTTTTATTACTTGAAATAAAAAATAAAAAAATAAATTAACTGAAATGAGACCAAATGTATAGGCCTATTAAAAAACTAGTTGCCAGAGCAACATTTCTAATTTTGTTTGGTTTAAAGGGATAGTTTACCCCAAAATGAAAATTACCCCATGATTTACTTGCCCTCAAGCCATCCTAGGTGTATATCACTTTCTTCTTTCAGACGAATACAATCAGAGTTATATTAAAAATGTCCTGGCTCTTCCAAGCTTTATAATGGCAGTGAATGGGTGTCGAGATTTTGAAGCAAAATAAAGTGCGTCCATCCATCATAAAAAGTGCTCCACACGGATCAGAGAGGTTAATAAAGGCCTTCTAAAGTGAATCGATGCGTTTGTGTAAGAAAAATATCTATATTTAAAACTTTATAAACTGTAATCTCTAGTTTCCACTAACTTGTACATGCGTTCACGAGAGAGTGGCCTTCCAGCGGATGACGTAGGTGCAGCAAAAGCACCGGCGTGTACAACAACTAGCGGAAACTAGAGATTACAGTTTATAAAGTTTTAAATATGGATAATTTTCTTACACAAGCGCATTGCTTCACTTCATTGCCTTTATTAACCCCCGGAGCCATGTGGAGCACTTTTTATGATGGATGGATGCACTTTTTTGGGCTTCAAAATCTCAACACCCATTCACTGCCATTATAAAGCTTGGAAGAGCCAGGACATTTTTAATATAACTCTGATTATATTCATCTGAGAGAAGAAAGTCATATACACCTAGGATGGCTTGAGAGCGAGTATTGGGGTAATTTTCATTTTTCAGTGAACTATCCCTTTAAGTTCAAGTACTAAAATAATTAAAACAAAAATTTTTTTTGGCAAAAACACAACAGAATTGCCAGAACTTGATCTAAAATACATGATAATAAATTAAATTTAAAATACTTGATAATAAATTAACATCTAAAATAAATTGATCTACAAATACATTTTATAAACTCTTTAGTTTGTCAGTATGGTGATAGTATATTGTGAATACTTTTCTATTAGTGTTCACTTTAAATGGCGTTTGTTGTCTACACTTGCTTAAAAAAAACGTTTAGGCATTTCTGTTTGGTGCTGCTGGTGGAGCAAAAATGACTTCAGTCACAAGATAGGCTTGTCATTTAAAAGTGGCTTTAGAGTTCCCAACAAATATCTTCGTGACTCCACTCATGGTATACTTGTGTTTCGGCTTTCTTTCACACCATACAGGTGAGGAAGAAGAGGATGGTGAGCAGTCAAGCCAATTACGAGCTGAGCCAGGAGTTGGCCCGGGGCAGTTACGGTGTGGTTTACGAGGCAGCTGTACGGCAGACCGGAGCTCGTGTGGCTGTGAAGAAGATCCGCTGTCACTCCCCAGAGAACGTAGAGCTGGCCTTGAGGGAGTTCTGGGCCCTGAGCAGCATCCAGAGCCAGCATCCCAACGTCATCCACCTGGAGGAATGCATTCTCCAGAGAGACGGTCTCGCCCAGCGCATGAGCCACGGCTCCAGCTCCTCACTCTATCTGGAAGTATGTGTTCAACCTGCAAGCACACCCAACACAAAGCCCATCGAGTTTAGTTTTGTGTTAGGTTTACAAGAGGCAAATCAAAGAACATGATGGCAAACAAGAGGAAATGCAAATCACTACATTCATATGTAACCCTGAACCACAAAACCAGTCATAAGGGTCAATTTTTCGAAATTGAGATTTATACATAAAGCTGAATGAGCTTTCCATTGATGTATGGTTTGTTAGGATAGGACAATATTTGGCCGAGATACAATTATTTGAAACTCTGGAATCTGAGGGTGCAAAAAAATCAAAATATTGAGAAAATCATCTTTAAAGTTGTCCAAATGAAGTTCTTAGCAATGCATATTACTAATCAAAAATTAAGTTTAATGTATTTACGGTAGGAAATTTACAAAATATCTTCATGGAACATGATCTTTACTTAATATCCTAATGATTTTTGGCATAAAAGAAAAATAAATCATTTTGACCCATACAATGTATTTGTCATGAATCCGGTCCATGAACTTCCGTCTGCTTACCATCAGAGGTCACCCTTTCCATACACAGTTTGATTGCATAAGCAGCACATAATAAAGCTGCTCATTTCCTCTGAAAATGAAAACGCTGATTTGCTGGAGAGACAGACGGGACTTTATCTCCCATGGCAACCGACATGTGACGAAATATCAGACACACTTTACCTGCACTGATGGTCTGACCGGCGTTTGCATCAACACGGAAATACATATACATAAATGCATGCTAGTTTATCAAAATATTCTAAATGCAGAGATGGAAAACACTTGTGTAGCACATGCAGAAAAGCAAGCACACATCAGTTTCTGAAGTCATCAGTCATTCTGTCTGCTTGTGTGAAACCGTTTCTGATGTGCAGCAGATTGTGTTACACATGATGCTGGTCAGTGAGTGCACTTCATAGGCCGCACATGTTGGCCTTTGACCTCCTGGAATCTGGCAGACGTTTGTCAGTGTGTGTGTGTGTGTGTGTGTGTGTGTGTGTTCGGGGAAAACACGTCTAAAGATATTTGAAATACTGAGTATATCTGAAACGATGAAGACTTTAGCTGGAGAAGATGAAGTGTTCTCTCATGGGAGAAACACGTTATTATTTAAAGCAGCTGCAATTATTTCTGTCCTAACTTATAAAGTCTGGTGAAATTATTTAAGATTCAGGGTGCAAAAAAATCTAAATATTGAGAAAATCATCTTTAAAGTTGTCCAAATGAAGTTCTTAGCAATGCATATTACTAATCAAAAATTAGGTTTTGATATATTTACGGTAGGAAATTTACGAAATATCTTCATGGAACATGATCTTTACTTAATATCCTAATGATTTTTGGCGTAAAAGAAAAATCTATAATTCTGACCCATACAATGTATTGTTGGCTATTGCTACAAATATACCCCAGCGACTTAAGACTGCTTTTGTGCTCCAGGGTCACATATAGTTATTACATCCTAATGAATGAACGTTTTGGGGGGAAACTTGAAAAATCTGGGTGTTGCCACTGAATACTCTTCACAAGAACCAAATCAAACCTCTTTCAGTAACCATAAAGTGAACAGTTTTAAAAAAATCTCTTTCCACTCAAGTTTTCATACATCCCTGCTGTTTGACATGGCATAATACTATCATTGTCTTCACAAACAGTGCATGCATACAGATTTGACTGCTCTGACAATCTAATAGTGACTGTGAGCAAGATAAAGTACAGCACAGTAAAACTACTTAGACTATGCTACAAGGCAGATGGCACTCTATAATATAAGTGGGTGATTATAGTATTGTATGCCCTTTTGTGTTGGGTCAAGTCCCATGAAGACGTGAGGATGTTGTGACTGAGTGGAAGTAAGCCAGAGTGCACAGCAGCACAGTAATAGGTTGTTATTCCTGGCCTTTGAGATGAGGTTGATTAGCACTCTTGCTGCTATAATTATGAGCCTGCAGAGGGTCATTTGTCTGCTGACCTCTGTCTGTGCAAAGCCTTCAGCATTTTCAGCATCAGGTAAAGTGATATTTCACACATAATTTTGAGGTTGTCACCGTTTTTAAAGGCAGGGTATGTGATTTTTCAAAAACACTTTAGAAAACTGATTCGGGCCGAATCGCAAAACAAACTTGTAGCCAATCAGCAATAAGACATTGGCTACCAGAAATCACTTACTCTGCCTTTAACCTTTAAAGTCAATTTAACCATGCTTTTGGTTGCTTGAATGTTAGCAAGAGACAACCAATAATAAACTAAGCAATGCCTGGCTCCTTAAATATCCATGCGCTTTCGCATAGACTTTCACACGCTGTAGTATCTTGGGGAAATAGTTAAAAAATAACTAGAAACATCTGAGTGTTTTTTCTTGACCATAGATAGACTGACAGGTATTGCCACAGGTCACATGTTCTTTGTGTACTGTGCTTGTCCAATCACTTTTATTAGTCTTGTAAAGATACAAATAACTGTTAATCCAGAGTTTACAAATGTACAGTGTGAATATGGATTACATGTATTGTATTAAACAGGGATAAATGACCCTGTGTTTACTATTTCAAGTGTAGAAAGCAGGTTTGTTTTGTTTAGGGAAGATAGATTTGAATCTAAAGAAAACGGTCTTATGTTTTGAACAAGCTTTTTGAGAAAGCAAAGCTAATCTTGAAACATGAAGCCAGTGCGGAGGTTATCAAGAGAAGGATGTGGTTAAATGTGCCAACACATGACATGCGGCAGTAACACGCATTGTGTGGACAGCATTGTTGTTGCTGTGCTTCAGATGAGATAGACTTTAAGAGATGTGCTCTGATTGGTTCCCCGTGCAGACAGATGGCGCAGCATTCATAGGTTGGTGCTCTGTTTTGCAATAGCCTGCAATGGTGAGGAAAACATAAACCCGAAGCTGGTTGTGTAATTGCATAACTTGATAGTGTGGTCTACCCTATCATTCAGTCAATATTATACTTGTCTTGCAAACTGTCTTTGTATAAGACACCTCTACTTTATAGCATGTATAAAGCTACTCTTAATACCCCTGACAGCATAGATATTTTTCCGTCTTTTTTGTGCAAGATGACGGACTGAGTGGAGAGAAATTAATTATACAATGCTTGAATTTTAATTCAGTGCTGCAAAGTATAAAAATGGCTCCATCCAATTCAAATGAGTAACTTCTCCCGTTATCTGTGTTTGCTATGTATTTTTGTGCTTACTGTTCTGCATTCCATTCAGTCACAATTTCAATCTTCCTAAAATCTAGAACTTTAATTTTATAAAGATGCAATGTGCGAAGTCAGGTAAAAATGCTGACTCCAAGGAAAATGTGCATGGACAATAATAAACATTTACTTTTAAGCAAATAATTTGCTTCGGTGAGTCCAATTTCCAAAATTACCTATTAAGTAAATCTTAGCAGAGACAAAACACAGTAAATGATCCTCGCTGTTGATAATCATAGCATCATTTATCCACCACGGCTTGCCAGGAGACAGTCAAACATTTACAAAGTTAACGGTAGCATTTTTTTCATACCTCAACTTATGTGTGCAATGCAATATCCTACATCCAACTATGTATAGAACACAGCATTAGCATACAATTAGCATAACACGCTAGCATCCAACTCAATACCAGCTCACTAGGTTTTGAAAGAGAGCTGTTGTCTCTCTCTAAGTGATTGTGTTTTGATGGATGTTGATGTGTGATTATAGTCTTTTAGTAGCATGTGGGTTGTTGTGAGTCATTCTAAGATTTCAGCTACAGTTTGGCTTCGTTCCCAGAACAGCTTCAGTTTTCTCCTACTAAACTTCCTCTAGAGCAGGGGTGTCAAACATACGGCCCGCGGGCCGAACACGGCCCACAGAGGTGTCCAATCCGGCCCGCAGAATTTTTCCCGAATGTCAGCGCGACCGCAAATGAATAGATTTTATATAATAGCTCAACAAACAAGATGCTAGTATTAAGCGTGTTATATTAGTCACAATGCTGTCTGTTTATCTCTGTTTTGGCAAGAAAAAGTTTTTAACAAAGCCGAAGTAAGACCAATTGAGGGTTTAACAAAAGGTAATTCGGCCCGCACAAGGGGGCATTTTCTCCGATCCGGCCCTCAACCTTAAATGAGTTTGACACCCCTGCTCTAGAGTATCCTCAGCAAGCAAACAATACTGGAACAGGATGAAATAACTGGAAGTTTTTTGTGCTACAGTCATGAATGATCCCTCAAATAATGCAGTTTGTTGAAGAGAAGTGTGCCATTTCATTTCTAATGGCGCTTTTCCACTGCATGGTACGGCTCGGTACGGTTCAAATAATCTAAAGCGGTACTGAACTGCAGTGGAAACGCAAACCGTGCCGAGCCGAGCCGTACCAAAAGCGAAAAGCGCCATAAGTGATCTAACTTATGATTTCCCCCAGTGGACAATAAAACAAGTGAAAAAAAAAATCCATGGACTTGAATTGAAGGAGAGACCCAATCTTTTGACTTGGTTTCTGGATGGTTGCTTACTGGCCCAAGCAGTGCCCTAACAACCACCCTAAACCTCTCAGCAACCTTGTGTTAAAACCCCACTTACAACACCTTAGCAGGTGCGTAGCTACAACTTGGCAGACCACACAACACCTTGGCATCATGGTGCCAAGTTTTGCACAGGCAAGCATTACAGTAGCTCAAACAATAGAGCATGGCATTAGCAACCGCAAGTTCATGGGTTTGATTTTTAGGGAACTGAACTGAAAAAAATATACCTTAAAGGGGACATCAGATGCCCATTTTCCACAAGTTGGTATGTTTTTTAGGGTCTTCATGAAATGTCTGTAACATACTTTGGTTAAAATTCCTCAATGATCGTGTAAAACAACACCCTTTTTTACCTCGTCAAGAACAGCTCTGTTCACAATTTCGGTGCATGTCTCTTTAAATGATAATGAGCTACTGCTTACCCCACCCCTCTCTCCCGTAGAGCGTGTCGACAAGACACATGAATATATCCGTTTATGGCTTGGAGGTGGTCTTATTCAAATAGCTAGCTATCTAACGGAGAAACCGGCTGAAAATTGAAACAGCTCGCTGGATGACACCATTTCAGACTCAGACAGCCCATAGCAAACTGGTTGTGTGTTTTCTTTTAAGCTTTACTGAGCTGGCAGACATGCCAGAACCTAACCAAATGCAACAAAAAAGTGAATACTTCAACCAATGTCCCCTTTAAATGTGGTGTAAGTAGCCTTTGGATAAAAGTGTTGGCCGAATGTGTAAATGTAAATTCATCACTCAGGAAAAGGAAATATTGAATCCTGTTGACTTAATATCTTGCACAACTTTGCATGCATACAAATTTAATTTATATACTTTTTTTGTAGTTAACTTTGGGGTATGTTTTTGAGCTCATGAGAAGCGTGTAAGGACTTTTCCCAGCCCCACTGAAATGCTCAGATAACTATGATGTGTCTGACTGACTTCATGTCAGTTAATTGAGTTGTTCATTAGCCAAAATGAAATTACCCTGCATTGTGTGTATTCCCCATGGGGAACTAAAAATATCTATTTTCAAAATGATTATTCATAATATTTTAGATTATCAGATCATTAAGAGAATTTGGCCTTACATATAGTGGCATTTCCATAATGAAAAGTTGGTTATGCAAGTGGACATTGCACATGTTCTGTTTACACTTGAACTGAGTAACTTCTGTAAAATAAAAGCTATCAAATTGTATTTGTCATCTATCAGCAATTCTACTTTCTGGCTGACGATAGTAGAATTGGCCATTAAAAATCCTGCAGAAGTTGACCACAAGTATCAGTGCGTAATTCTATACAAAATCTGAATCTTTACACCAGGGCTCTTTGACTCCAACCCTCGAGGCCTAGTGTCCTGCTGAGTTGAGCTCTAACCCAAACCAAAAACACTTGAACTAGCTAATCTAAGCTAATGTTGAGAACTACTTCCAATTTACAGACAGGTGGGTTAAATTGGGAATGGTACTAAAGTCTCCAGGACTGGAGTTGAAGAGTCCCATTTTACACAACTGGTTGTAACATTTTTGTATTTATTTATATCCACTCAGTTGGTGGAGACCTCCCTGAAAGGTGAGATCACGTTTGACCCCCACTGCGCCTACTACCTGTGGTTCGTCATGGACTTCTGCGATGGTGGAGACATGAATGCCTATCTCCTGTCCCGCAAACCCAGCCGCAAGACCAACACCAGCTTCATGCTGCAACTCGGCAGCGCTCTTGCCTTCCTGCATCGCAACCAGATCATCCATCGAGACCTCAAACCTGACAACATTCTCATCTCGCAGGGCAGGACCCCGGGCGGGTCCCCCGAACCCACCCTGAAGGTGGTTGACTTTGGCCTCAGCAAGGTCTGCTCCTGTTCGGGCCTGAACCCTGAAGAACCGGCCAGCGTCAACAAGTGTTTCTTGTCCACAGCTTGTGGGACTGACTTCTACATGGCTCCTGAGGTCTGGGAGGGCCACTACACGGCTAAAGCTGATATCTTTGCTTTGGGGGTCATCATATGGGCCATGGTGGAACGGATTACGTTTGTGGATGTAGAGACTCAGAAGGAGCTTTTAGGGAGCTACGTACAGCAGGGGGAGGATATAGTCCCATTGGGGGAGGCTCTGTTGGAGAATCCCAAGATGGAGCTCCACATCCCGGCTCGGAAGAAGAGCATGAACGCTGGCATGAAGCAGCTGATTCGAGAGATGCTGTCCGCCAATCCACAGGAGCGACCTGACGCTGTTGAGCTGGAGCTCAGGCTGGTTCGGATTGCATGCAGGGAACTTGATTGGGATACGTGAAAGAACAGCATCTTGGGAGATGGGGCAAACTTCTAGGACAATGGAGCTTGAAGGGAACGTAAGAACATATTGTTTGGCCCTGTCCAAAATGGCACACAAGGGTCTTGTGGTCTTCACTCGGGAGTGTCCAGAAGACCGTAGGACAAGGATCTCGAACCCTTCTCCTGGAGAGCTACTGTCCTGCAGACTTCAGCTCCAACCCTGCTCCCACACACCTGCCTGTAATTTTCAAGCAATCCTGAATACCCTGAGTAGCTGGTTCTGGTGTGTTTGATTTGGGTTGGAGCTGAACTCTTCAGGACGGTAGCTTTCAAGAAGCAGGGGTGGAGACCCCCGCTGTAGGGTTTCCCATTTGTCAATTCAGTTCCGGCTCCATTTGCTGAATCCACAGTGGTTTAGACTTTTACCTAACATTATCTGTGCTGTGAAGAATTGATTTTTTCAAGGAGTACCGCTTTGGCTGAGGGTGCCATTTGGGACAGGGCCTTTGTGGGCAGGAGTGGGTTTTTAGAGGGTTATTACACTGGTCCTTGGTTTTTTTCTCGATACTCTTACAGTTTAATACAACTGATTCATTGATGATAAACAGCCTTTACAATGTTAAATGCTTATTACTGTTTCACCTGTTTCACCTGTTCACAAGCACATTGTGACCTTCATCGACAATAGTCCAGATGGGCTTCAGAGGGGTTTTACTAATGGAAAAACATCAGATATCCAACTTCCATTGACCATAAACCACATCGACCCAGATAAACATAGAGGTCCACAGAATTCTCAGATCATTCCAACACTAAGACATCAGAGAGCATGTAGATTAGGGCTGGGTGATTATAGCTAAAAGTATATATTTGTAAAATATGTTGGCTTCATGAAAAATGCAATATTTGCTAACTGATAGTGTTTATTTTCTTTGCTCATGAATTGGAAGAAAGCATGCAAAAGTGGTCTACTGGCATGGTCTTAATGGCTAAAAACGGCATTAAAATCATGGTCAATATTCATCATGTTTTATGTTACCAACAACATAATAGTGAATATATTGTATATATTCAAATTAACACCCAGCCCTAATGTAGTTTTAATACAGCACAGCTAAAAGACTCATGGCTTCCATCTTTCTTAGGAACTCATTAGTTCTCTATGAGAGCTGATCTCACCTCACTCCCGGTGCTAATTCAACTTTAATGCAAAGTGGAAAACATGCAGCAAATAACGGCTTTTTTTACAGCTGCCTTGATTTTTTTTTTCCACAGTCAATTTAGGAGCATTTTTACAACAGGATCAATATCTGTTTTTCTGTGCTTTACACACAAAAAGGCTTCAGGGAGTTGTATTTGTATCACTCAATTTAAAAACATTTTCTACAAAAAAAACAAAAAAAAACTTCAAGGCAATAGTTTATATTGTGTCAAAAGACATGTGATAAATTATTCTGTAATATTTGTCATCCTGCTGAATGGATGAGATTTCAATAATCAGTGAATACGCATTTTAATTAAAAAACACGAGTGCATTGAAGATCAAAATTTAAGGCAGTTCAGATATCGTAACTGACAGACACGAATATAAATGCATATATTCTGTCTTTACCTCTCATCAGAAACTGATTTTGGTGCTAAAGGCAGCTCTGTTTACGTGTGAAGGATGTGCATCCATTTCGGAGAGCCAGGTGTTAAACAATTCAACATAAACGAAAGCCTTGATTTGAGAAGCTCTGGATTGTGGCTTAATTAAATTGGTGCTTAATTAAGTTGGTGCTTTTCACAAAGAGGTAAAAAAAATAGGGAGGTATTTTATTTTCTGTTTGTTTGGTATAATGGTGCGTTCAAGTCATGTCGGATAGATCGTATTTACGAGTTGAACGCACATAAACGCCACCACAAAGTCGTTATTACGAGTGGGAAACTCGAAATTTTCTTTAAGCCCCGAGTTGCCGAGTTGGGAGCATGAGGCTTGCAATTTTTGCTACCCATTACCAAAATTCTGGACATGTCTGACAGATTGAACCATGATTTCTTTGATAACAGGTTTGAATGGTTGAGATTGGCGAATGCAGTCAATGCTACAATTTGTGTAAAATTGAGAAAATGAAATTTACTTCCTGCCATGCTATCTCAAACTTCCTGCCAAAATAAATAAAACATAATTTTGAAAGATATTTTGAAGAATGTGGGAATCCTAAAGGTTTCTGGTCCCCGTTGACTTCCATAGTATTTTATTTTATCAGTGGTGACCAGCAACTGTTTTATTACCAACATTCTTCAAAATATCTTCTTTTGTGTTCAGCAGTAGAAAGGACTTCATACAGGTTTGAAACCGCTTGAGGTTGAGTAAATGACAATTTTCATTTTTGGGTGAACTATCCCTTTAAGAGAATGTTGCTGATTCCTACATTAATTGCTTTAAACAAAGTAACATAATTTGTACACTATTTGTGGAAAGCACCAGCTGCTCTTTCAGACAGCAGAATGACTCCGGTTGATTGATCGGAGGATTCCCTTAAACATTGACTTGAAATCAAAGACTGAAAGTCAGTCTAGAATAGACCGTGGCATTGTGGTGGAAGTGAGTTGACTAGAGATACTTTACACCTAATGATCCTCATATGAACGCTCTGAACAACCAGCCTCGATTAAACACACGAAACCTCACGTATTAGCACTGAGAGCGTTACTTGCGCACTACAACACACACCAGTGTACTAATGCATGCCACACCTCTCACCTTCAGGGAAAAGCATACAGGGAGTGTGAACGGATATTGATGCTAACACACACACACACACACACACACACACACAACCGTAAGCCTCTCTGAGTCGGGGATCTCGCGCCTTTGACACACAATACCAGCGAGCTGAATTTGATCTCCACTTCACTGTGTCATTTTTGCCTGGAATCCCAGAGTGCCGAATCTTAACGGTAATCCCTTCCGCCACGCTCACAACAGACTAACGCTAAGCCCGTTACGTTCCCGAGGAATTAGGTGGAGAAAGCATTCTCTGGGACAGAAACTACCATTCAGGTCTATGTTTTGTACAATTTTACAGACACTTCAGACATGAGCCCTCGTGGCAGTAGTACCTCTGTCCTTTTAAACACAGGACACGTCTTTTCCTAAGTGACAAGCGGAGGCATTAATATTTAATGCTGTGTGTATCCATACTTTTTTTTTCACCTTGTCAAGTGGGGCGTGCTATAAATGCCAAAACCAGCTAAATTTGATTCCAAGCAATGGCTTAAAGGATAAAACGATTATTTCCAAACAGCCACTACTTCCTAATTGCCCAAATATTGTTTAATCTTCCTTTTCGTTTAGATTACCATAATTTATGGCTTATTTTTAAATCCTATTGCCCTTATGAGCACTTGATTGGACCGTGCGTTTCCTGAAGTTCTCTCAAAGGACAGAGCTACGTTTGCCTGACAAGCACTTCGTTGTGTTGGTTAGAAATAATTCTTTATCAAGTAGTGTTGTTTGTCAGTATTAATAAGAGAACTTCATGGATGGGGTCTATGTGTCCTCCAAGTGATGTGTTGTCAACTTAAGCATTAATTAAAGTATTGAATTGTGAAGCCGACATGCAGATGAATGTCATTGGAATGTAAGACCGTGGCCCGATGGCAACATTGTGGGAAAAGAGCAAATTATAAGAGAAGTGCAATGTTCACATCGCAGTTGCATTGTGAGTGTGAACAGCAAAATTCCCATTGAATCTGACTAATATACAGTACTGTGCAAAAGTCTTAGGCCATTAGTATTTTCAACAACAACAACAACAACATGCTCCTTTGTGTGTTAGTAGGAAATATCAGTTTACATTTCCAAACATAACTTTTGCCATTAATTGTAATAATCCAGTGAGATTTGCGTTTGCACAAGGAGTCGGACAGCAGCCAGTGCTGCACACAGAGATCTGATCTCAGCATCATCAGTCCGTCTGCGATTACATGAAGAAACAGAACAAACTGAGACGGACTAAATCCAGAAGAACTGTGGCAACATCTCCAAGATATTTGATGAAACCTTCCTGCAAAACTTCAGTACTGTGAAAAGTTTTAGGCACTTGAGTAAAAATGCTGTAAAGTGAGGATGCTTTCAAAAT
The DNA here is from genome assembly GCF_001515625.1 of Sinocyclocheilus rhinocerous. NCBI lineage: Eukaryota > Metazoa > Chordata > Actinopteri > Cypriniformes > Cyprinidae > Sinocyclocheilus > Sinocyclocheilus rhinocerous. The sequence goes on from NW_015666578.1 coordinate 547,683, forward strand.
AATGCCATATTTATCAATTACCTTCTATTAACTAAATCAAATCAATATTTGATGTGACCATCCTTTGCATTTAAAACAGGTTTTGTCCTTGATACACTAGCACATAGTTTCTCAAGTAGATTTGCAGGAAGATTTCTTCAAGCATCTTGTAGACGTTGCCACAGTTCTTCTGGATTTAGTCTGTTGTCAGACTCCTTGTGCAAACAAAAACCTCACTGGATTATTACAATTAATGGCAAAATGAATGTTTGGAAATGTAAACTGATATTTCCTACTGACAGCAAAAGATAGAAATAACTGACTTAAAAACATTTTTTGTTGGTGGAAATACTTTTGCACAGTACTGTATATAGTGACCAAAAATCTTTGGACATGAGTCACTTAAAAATGTATTAATTTTACTGTATTAGACAATAAAATATCAAAGCAAGTCTGCCCTTAAATACTGCTCAAATTTCACTTCTCTGACCCATTTGAATGACACTTTTATATATATTACAGTCTGAATGTGTTTGAGATATATATATATATTTGTGTGCTGTCAATCGATTAAAAAAATGTATCGCAAATTTTTTTTCTGAAATTAATCGCGATTAATCATGCCTAACATTAAAGTTTTTAAATATACTTTTATATTGCAATAATTTCACATTCAGTCTTCAAATAATGTACAAATAACATTTTTTTTTGTTTTATATTTGTTTAATGGCGTCTTTTTATGACTGAAGGTGAGTATCACTGATACGTGTTTTTCCCCCTAATATTTAACCATTAACTACAGCAATTCAACATTACAGTATAATTAAGAGCTATCAATTTTAACATTTATTAGACTTTAAAAAATAACTTTTAATTTAAGTGAACTTAAAGCATTTTTTACATAAACCCATTATAATAAATGTCATATTTAGCTACCTGTGCCCTTCAGCAAGTAGGAAATATACAGAAATTGAATAAAGTTATCAAACACTAAATTCTAAATTTAAATATAGAGTAATCCTTAAAGCTACAAGTTATTGATTTCCTCTTTTCTTTTGTTCTTTGATGAACAGACATCACAGCAGCTGGTTATGAGGCTATTTTGGCTGCTTTAAAGGGTTAGTTCACCCAAAAATGAAAATTAGCCCATAGATTACTCGCCCTCAAGTCATCCTAGGTGTATATGACTTTCTTCTTTCAGACGAATCCAGTCGGAGTTATATTAAAAATTGTCTTTGATCTTTCAAGCTTTAATGCCACTCAGCGGTTGTTGCATGCGTCAGTCCAAAACAAGTTAAATAAAAATCGCCCATCCATAAAAAGTGTCTCACACGGGGGGTGAACAAATGCCTCCTGTAGCGAATCGATGCGTTTTTGTAAGAAAAATATCCATATTCAAAACGTAATAATCACTTTAATGTAGCTTGCGCCAGCAGTTGTACACAGAAGCAGTTCTGGGTGGATGACGTATGAGTTCAGCGTGAGTCTCGGGAAAACCAACGTTTGTTAACAGGAGCAAAGGAAGCGCTGCGTTTCCGCGTTTGTCACTTCGGAGCGGCGCAAAGCTGACCTCCATACGTTATCCGCCCGGAACTGCTTCCGTGTACAACAGTGAGCGCAAGCTAGATTAAAGTGATTATTACCTTTTTGAAT
>NW_015666578.1:549436-549635 GCF_001515625.1 Sinocyclocheilus rhinocerous
CTGATGAACTGCCATTAAACAGCTTGAAAGATCAAAGACTATTTTTAATATAACTCTGATTGGATTCATCTGAAAGAAGGAAGTCATATACGCCTTGAGGGTGAGTTCATTTATGGGCTTTATGGGCTATTTGGGTGAACTAACCCTTTAAGAGCTGCTGCTGCTGCTGAACGTGACGCGGATCTGACAGATCTGACAC
>NW_015666578.1:550655-557642 GCF_001515625.1 Sinocyclocheilus rhinocerous
TATGGATGGGCGCTTTTTATTTAACTTGTTTTGGACTGAAGCATGCAACACCCGCTGACTGCAATGATAGAGCTTGAAAGATCAAAGACAATTTTTAATATAACTCCGGCTGGATTCGTCTGAAAGAAGAAAGTCATATACACCTAGGATGACTTGAGGGTGAGTCATTTATGGGCTAATTTTCATTTTTGGGTGAACTAACCCTTTAAGAGCTGCTGCTGCTGCTGAACGTGACGCGGATCTGACACGCATCATATTTTCTCATATCTCTTTACCTTTTCTGACCCACCTTAAGTCTTAGAGGCTCTATTAATGAGCTGACGAGTTGAATCGGGTGTGTTAGATGAGGGAGACAGTGCTGCTGCTCCAGGACAGTTTTGAAAACCACTGCATTTCAGAGACATGTTCTTAAATCTGACTCACAAATACTTTAAGGCAGCTTTAATCAACTTTTTGGTAACTTCATGACTTAACTGATGACATCACTACGACATTGCATGTTCGTAGTTTCTTTTGCGCTTTAATATGATATAGTGCTGAATATGATATAGGTCGTTCTGTGTCTAAATAAACGCATATATATGTATACATATATATAAAATATATTGCAAACACATTCAAACTTTAGTGTCCAAATGCTTTTGGATGTTGTGACACTTGCTTTGAACAATCATAACAGAAGTTCAAATGTGTAGATTAATGACTTGAAGTCCAAAGTTTGAAATATTTTCATAGACGCTTCCGTTCAAAAGTTTGGGGTCGGCATGATTTTTTTTTTTTTAATTTCTCTAACATATTGTAAAATGTAATTTATTGCTGTGATCAAAGCTGAATTTTCAGCATCATTACTCCAGTCTTCAGTGTCACATGATCTTCAGAAATCAGTATAATAATAATATGCTGATTTGCTGCTCAAGAAACATTTGTGCTGCTTATGTGGATACTGATTTTTTTTTTTTTTTCAGGACTCTTTGGTTCATAACAACAACTATCATTTGATTTGTATTTAATTTAATAGTCTTTAGTGTCACTTTTGTTCAATTTAATGCATCTTTGCTGAAAAAAAAAAAAAAAGAACTGACCCCACACTTTTAAAAGCTTGTGTAGTTTCATAAAATAATTGAATATATCATGATTAGAGAAAACCGGGAAGGTATTTTACACACAGGTCAGTTTAAGATGAGTATCTGATATGGGTCACATTTTTAAAAAGTTAAAATCTGACCCATAAAATTTGAGTATGGGTGCTTTGTATTGCGGTGTGAACGGAGTTAAAACGAACAACCCAAATGTGTTTTATAGACGTACCTACTTTAACTTGACTTGAGTTTCCCTTCCTGACTAATAAAAAATGACCCAAAACAATTGTTTCTCTCAGCAAGTATCTTTGCTCTCCTGTACATACTGTACATGACAGTCTTCGCCTGAAATGCACAGACTTCCTGATGGTTTTATGTGCTGTTTGGATGATTGCTGAGTTTGTGTTGTGGGCTGTTGTTGTAAGTAGCGTGCTGACATGATTACATGCCCCTCTGTGTGTTTCTGTGCTGTTTCAGTGTGTCTACTCTTGATGATCTGTTATACTGATGTGAAGGGTGAAGGTCTTATGTGTGTTACAACTGGGAGAACGACTGTATTTAAATTTTGTAACAAATAAAATCTGGTTTCAAAGCAGCACTACGAAATATTTCCCACAGTGCCGTGCTCACAGATTCCCGCCCAAGCGTCCGACAGCCTGACCTGATTTACGATCAACTACTGGAGCTTGGTGGTGATGCACTGTGACATGAAAAGTGCTTTTATTTCACTTTTATTTCTTTCTCTCTTTTTTTTTTTTCCACAGACACTTTGTGTTCTTGTAAAGTATTTTAAGATAAACAGAATTTCATGAGAAGGGATCTTCTAAGTGAATGTGTAATTTATTGTTGGGGTTGACTTCATTAATAAACCTTTTACTTGAATCATGTTTTATTGAAGTGTTTATTTATTGAGAAATGCAGAGCAAGTCTCTGTGTTGTTGTCCAAGATTATGTTTTAATGAGCCATCTACAAAGTGTTTATTAAGTGGAAGGTTGTCCATTAGCTTTATGCCATTGCATACTTAAAGAAATGTATAGTTCCTTTATTCCTTTATAGAGCCGTAAATACAGTAAAGACACTGTGGTGTGCATTATGCTCCAACAACTGAAATTTTTTTACCACTGGAGTCTTTAAAATACATTATCACAGATAAAAGAAAGCATTTCTTCATTTTTTCTTCTTATATTGTATATATTGTTGATATTATTTCCAGTGTTGGGGGTAACGCATTTTAAGTAACACGAGTTACGTAATCAGATTACTTTTTTCAAGTAACTAGTAATGTAACGCATTACTTTTTTAATTTACAAGAGAATATCTGAGTTACTTTTTCAAATAAGTTTTTTTCTATTTATTGATTGACAGCTCTCCTGTCCCCATGTTGAGAGAAATCAGAAGATGTTACTGTAGTTACAAAATAAAGATGATATTTTCTTGGCAATAGATGCTATTTACACTAAGTGAAAATAGTATATTTTTTAGTGATATGCTATTAGTATTTACACTAAGTGCAAATAGATATAGATAGTTAAAATAGCAGGATATTCTGCTAATTACTTATTGCAAATAGTGTCAATTATCTGCACCTCAGCATTGTAATACATTATAAAACAGTGTGCAATAATAACTTATTGAGTGTAAATTTTAATTTTAATTCATTCAATTAAATGGATGCCACCTTATTGGGACAAAAGCCCTCCCTACACCTAACCCTACCCCATAATTTATTTTAAACTTTTCGATTATTTCCTTCATTTTTATTAAAAATAAATGCTTTTCTGATGTGATTTGAAATTTGAAAAGGGAGAAAAAAGTTCGCCAAAAGGCAGATTCGAACCCGGGTCGATTGCGTCAAAAGAAGTATAACACACACTTAATGACCGTCTTTTGTAATGTTGACTATCCCAATCACACATTGGTTTGCACTTAGTCTAAACCGACACTCCGATTTTTTTTTTTATTCCCAACAGTTAAACAGTTGCCAACAGAAAAAAACGGGGTGCTGCAGCACCCTCAGCACCCCCACTTCCCGCGCCTATGCCCTCATGTTGTTCCAAACCTGTATGACTTTAATCTGCAAAACACAAAGATATTTTGAAGAACATTTCAGCTGTTTGTGTCCTTTTAATTTTACATTTGTAAAATTTGCCAGTTGGTAACTCTGTGGGGGGAAAAAAAACCATCTTAAACGTTTTTATTTTTTATATATTCTCTGTTCATGTCTTCTGAGCACATGCAATAACATTATATATCTCAATGAAGAAAATAATGACAATTTTCATTTTTGGGAGAACGGTTACTTTACAGCTTAGAAATGTTTTATAGAAGGGTAAAGGACCTCAGGGACCCCAAAGAACATTAGATCAGAGGAATGAAAAAGCCAATTATTTATGCATTCAAGAAAGAGTTTGGAAGATCAAAGCAAGATGTAATGTCAGCATCAGTGCAATGGAAAGTCTATTCTACAGAACAGAACAGACTGGCTGCAGATCCAGATGTAAGTTGACCTGTAAGTATTAAAGGGGTCATATGATGCTTTTTTAAAGATCATTATTTTGTGTATTTGGTGTAACAGAATATGTTGACATGCTTTAATGTTCAAAAAACACATTATTTTTCAAATACTGTACATTATTGTAGGTCCTCTATGCCCCACCTCTCTCAAACGCTTCTAAAGAATATCTCTTTGGTTTTGAGACTTTAGTCTTTGCAACTTCAGGGATCTTATCTATGCACAATCAGCTTGTAACACTCCAAAGAGAAAGGAAAACTTGAAATCGCATCATATGACCCCTTTAAGACTGAAATGGCTGTTTTAAGGGTTGTTTAGGGAGTCCAAAGTCTCTTTACTAAAACCTGTTCCAATTTCTCACAGATAATAATACCGTCACAACATATATAAAAGTATGATATTGGTATTATATAGAACAATTTTGTTTTTCAAACAACAAAGGCAGAAAAAGTTGAGTCAGTAACCAGCCCATGAGCTACATCAGGTGTCAAACGAAAGAACTACAAATCCTACAATCCTCAGCGGAATCCGGGGATTACCCAGAGTTCCCTGCGACTGGGCAAAATGGCGGCGAATGCAAGCACAGACACAGCTGTCTTCGACTGCCCGTCATGGTGAGATGTAAAATAAAGTACAATGTTATTGCACTTAAAGAAATAAAAAAAGTCCTGCATGCATGTTTGTTGAGCGGCTTAATAGATTATGAATGCATGCATAAAAACAATGCATTTCACTCCTGAATGAGGCGGGCACATAAACTCAGTGCACAGCAGCAGATCAAACCACTCAGCATGACTGCATTAAGAACTCTCTTTTGACTTTATTATTATTCTCATTTATAGTAATAATGCATTTTGTAATGTGATCCAGCGGTGAATACAGTTTACAGGTCTCATCAAATATACAGACCGTTTTGCTATTATTCCAGTTAAATATTCTCATTTATTGTGATCTATATCAAAATCAGAAATCAGAAAGAGCTTTATTGCCAAGTGTGTTTACACACACACGGAATGGTGTCAGGAGCTTCCAGTACAGACACGCATATAATTTAAGGTAATGAAACACTAATAATAAAGAGAATAGACTATCAATTATGAATAACAATATAGTAATAAAATATAGAGAAAAAGAAAATGCCAATAGACATATACAGCTCTAGTCAATCTTACAAATATATGCACACGTGCATTTGTGCATAGAGTAGCCTATATAGAAATTAAACTAAATATGAAAGGTTTAGGAGACTGGAGAATGACTGAATTTTGTCACATTAATTGTTATTTTAATTTAATTTAATCTCAGGGCAGGGAAACCTCCACCTGGACTCCATCTGGATGTGGTTAAAGGAGACAGATTAATAGAGGTAAGACTGTGTTAAATGAGCAGTAATTGAAATTATCATTATGATCCGTGAACTTTGACCTGGTGCACTTGTTTGCCCTTCATGTGAATATATATTCTGAGACAGTAAGTGTTGGTTCCATTGAGCACAGGCAGACCTAGAGATATTTAATAACTAATTGTAACTGGTATTTTCCTAGGCCTGTATAAGTTATAGAAAGAAATAATGTATTAATAAATAATATGTTTTTTTTAGATTTCAATTCTAATTACATTTTTTAAAAGTTAAAATGGTTATCAGCTCTATTCCATCAGCTAAAAATTCCTCTTTGTGCATGCAATCTTTATAATAAAATTTTGTGGAAAATAAGTCTACTTAAAGGGATAGTTTACCCAAAATTAAAAATAGCTATCATTAATTCACCCTCAATTCAAAAACAGTAAAACTGACTTTTTTTTCTGTGAAACATAAAATAAGATATTTTGAGAAATATCCATACAATGCAAAAATTGTTTTTGTCCATACAATGGGAATCAATGGGCACCAAAACTGTTCTTTAAAGTGTATTTATTTATTGTTCTACAGAAGAAAGTAACTCAGTTGGGTTTGTAATGACTTGAGGACGAATAAATTATGACGATTTAATTTTTGGGTGAACTAACAGCCATCTTTGAAATTAAAACTATCAGTTTTAACACTTACTTGATGATTAATGAAGGTTAATATTGTATGTGTCATATTTAATAATCAGTGTTGGGAAGGTTACTTTGGAAATGTAATAGGTTACAGATTACAAGTTACCCTGTTTAATTGAATAATTGAATACCCTGCAACTATTTCAATTACTTTATTAAAGTAATGTAACTGATTACTTTTTGACTACTTTTCTAAATTTCTAACGAATGTTTTCAACTGTTAAGCATTTAAAGCAGGCAGGGTTAAGCTTACAGTAGTTCACTGATTACTGTCAGACTTTCAGAATCCTTCATCACTTGATTTAAGATTATAATCATTTAATTTTTAATTTAATTAAAGCACAGCCGCCACAAAATCAGACTTTAGCACCACTTTTTACTTAAAGATCGTTTTGAGGTTAAATACAGATTTCAAATCATAAGATATAGTTTAATAGCTATAATACTGTTTTTGAAATCAAATCTTTGTATAGCTTTGACAGGAAACACTGGCATCTAACAGTTAATCGTAAAAAAACAAACAAAAAAAAACATATACATAAACCCGAATAGGAAATAAAACAGTTATCATATAAACGTGTCCTATTCTGCGTCCTAAACTCTTAAAATTTTAGAGCAGTCAATGCAATTTGGGAAAGAAATCAATTAAATCTGTATGTGGGTGTGTGGGTGAAAATATTCAGATGTAACCCCCTTTGTAATATTTAACATTTTCATAAGTAACTATAATTTAATTACATATTTTTTCTCAGTAACTGTAACAGTTACATTTAGTTACAGTTACATTCCGTTACATGTAACTAGTTACTCCCCAACACTGTTAATAACCCATATTACACCCTCGTCTTGTCGCCTGCAGAAGCTGATCATCGATGAGAAGAAGTTCTATCTGTTTGGGAGGAACCCTGAGCACTGTGACTTCACGGTAGACCACCAGTCGTGCTCGCGTGTGCATGCGGCGCTGCTCTACCACAGACACCTCAAGAGAGTGTTCCTCATCGACCTCAACAGCAGTGAGTGCGGCTCCACAGAGCTCTTCAACAAATCACATCCAACAGACTCTGAATGGTTTTGCTCTCATCTCATCTTGATTTCTCCTTGTTTAGCCCATGGCACATTTCTGGGCAGAATTCACCTCGAGCCCCACAAACCTCAGCAGGTGCCGATCGACTCGACCATGTCGTTCGGACCGTCCACACGCGAGTACACGCTGAGAGAGAAACCACAGACGCAGAGCAGCTCCAGCACAGGAGACAGCAAAGGAGTGGAGGACGAGGAACTGAAGGGGCTGCTGGGATTGCCAGAGGAAGAGACCGAGCTCGAGGTGTGTGTGTGTGTGTGTGTGTGTGTGTGTG
>NW_015666578.1:562491-568046 GCF_001515625.1 Sinocyclocheilus rhinocerous
CGCCACTGATGACGCTCCCTGATGCACACCTAACATTCAAATGCAAATGTTTATTTTAAATTCGACTAATATTCATTCTTTATTCACAATCTCCTCGTCACAGGCAGCACAGCACTCATGTTCGTGTTTGTGTGTGCTGTCTGCGTCACTCATAGCACGTGCCTATATCGTGCGCTATATCGAACATTTTTTCTATCGTTATCGAAGAGGGTGTACCGTCGATAAATATCGATACCGTTTTATCGCCCAGGCCTACTCCGTCTTGCCTTTCTTTGCAATAGTCTTGCATTTCATGCCACCTAGGACAGTAAAAAACGCATTTATTTTTGGCATTTCTGTCCCACAGAAGAAGAAACTAGAAGGCCACGGTACGCTGGGATTGGAGGAAAGCGTAGCACGCCGGTTACAGAGCTTCCCCCTCAGCGCCGAGCTGTACTGTGACCTGCCCCCCACCAGCCACGAGGCCGCAGGACAGGGCGGCTCGTCTGCCATCACGGGCGGGATGCCCCTACTCTTCCCCAATCCTGCCCCGGAGGTGGACCTCTCGCCCACGACAGTGCAGCCCCCCGCTGTGCTGAACCCCAGCCCCGCTCCCGGACCCAACTCGACCGAGCCGCTCAACGAGCCGCGCAAGAAGAAATATGTCAAGGAGGCGTGGCCTGGCAAAAAGCCCACCCCCTCCCTGCTGATTTAACTACACAACAGGACAGACACAGCCAGGCTATGACTGACAGGAAGATTGCATCTTGGAGTTCGTTTGAAGTTATTGGTTCCAAACTCAACATTTCGTATACACACTTCAAATACATAACACTACCTGTTACAGGCTGAGGCTTTGCCACATGGGCTACTCATTTTGAGACGCTGCGGCATCTGAAGTTGACACTATAAACTGTGGTTGTATCTGTCGGCGAGAGTGAATATCACAAAGAAATATTTGGTTTATATTTCACCATAAAATCAGAAGGAAAAATCCAAATTGAAATGAGATTTTGCATAAGAAATGGAGCATGTTTTTTTTTGCATTATGACATTATTTTCATCATGACAAGATTACACATTAATATGGAAGCCCGTTTCCGCCACTGAATAAAAAAAAAAGGTAATTTAATGATCGCAATTCTGACTTTTTTCTTAGAATTGTTTGATATAAACTCGCAATTCTGACTTTATAACACGCAATTTTGACTTATAACTTGCAATTGCGTGTTATAAAGTCAGAATTGCAAGATATGAACTAGGGCTGCACGATTATGGCAAAAATCGTAATTGTCGATTATTCCCTTGAAATTGTAATTGCGATTATTAATTACGATTATCACAATTTACATTGAATGATGTTTATACCATTGTTTGATGCAACTGCATGCCGTATTTTTATATGAAAATAAACAAGCTGAAAACACTCTAACTGAAAAACCTTTAGTGCTTTTCTGTAATATTAAGCCTTAAATGTCAAATATACATCGGATTGGTTTCTTCTTTAAATTATAAGAGTAAAAATATGAATGGTGTTATAATTTTATACTAAAACTAAAATTAAAACAATGGAAAAACCCTTAAAATAACATGTAGAAAGAAAAAAAAAGCATCTTAAGCATGCAGAATAACATAAGTGAAAACACTCTAACTGAAAAACCTTTAGTGCTTTTCTGTAATATTAAGCCTTAAATGTCAAATATACATCGGATTGGTTTCTTCTTTAAATTATAAAAAAGTAAAAATATGAATGGTGTTATAATGTTATACTAAAATTAAAATAATGGAAAACCCTTAAGATAACATGTAGAAAGAAAAAAACGCAGCTTAAGCGTGCAGAATAACATAAGTGGACTTTGGACGATTAATTGCCGCTTTGAACGATTACGTAATTGTGGCATCCATAATTGTAATCGCGATTAGAAATTCGATTAATTGTGCAGCCCTGATATGAATTCGCAATTCGGAGGAAAAAAAGTCAGAATTGTGAGATAAAAAGTCGCAATTACCTTGTTTTATTTTTTATTCAGTGGCGGAAACGGGCTTCCATATTAATGTGTAATCTTGTCATGATGAAAATAATGTCATAATGCAAAAAAAAACATGCTCCATTTCTTATGCAAAATCTCATTTCAATTTGGATTTTTCCTTCTGATTTTATGGTGAAATATAAACCAAATATTTCTTTGTGATATTCACTCTCGCCGACAGATACAACCACAGTTTATAGTGTCAACTTCAGATGCCGCAGCGTCTCAAAATGAGTAGCCCATGTGGCAAAGCCTCAGCCTGTAACAGGTAGTGTTATGTATTTGAAGTGTGTATACGAAATGTTGAGTTTGGAACCAATAACTGTTTTATTTTTTATTCAGTGGCGGAAACGGGCCTCCATAAAAAGGAGTGCAACAAAAACTACCATGATGTAAAAACACTGTTTTGCATTAGTGTGAATGTGTGGGGGGATTATTGTTATGAAAATGTCATAATGCAACTCTTGGTAACACTTTACAAAAACGTCCCGTTAGTTAATGCATTAACTAATATTAGCTAACAACAAGCAATACATTTGTTACAATATTTATTATTAATCTTCATTAAGTTTAGTGAATAATCGTTAGTTCATGTCAGCTCAGGTTCATTATAAATAATATTAACTGATACAACTTTTGATTATAATAATATATTAGCAAATTTTGAACTTAACTAAGATAGATAACATGCTGTATAAGTGTTTTTCGTTGTTAATTCAGATTAACTAATGCCACTCTTATTGTAAAGTGTTACCAGAAGCTTAATGGGTTTCATTTTGCATTTTCTTCAGGCTAATTATAATCTGGATATGTTCTTGTGGCGATTTATGCTCATAACACCTCGTGTCTCGAGTTACAGGTCGATTGTTTCAGGCTTTTCTCAGATGAACGTCAGCCAACTGCAGACGGAAAGCTTGGCGTGTATCTCACTCACTATTAATCTCACTCACGTTAAACACACAAGCTTGTTGTTTCCAGCAGTTAACGGTGTGCTGCAACCACAGCAACGTGTGTTTAATGCACAGATTTAGCTTTTTTGTGAAAGCCTGAGAGCGTATTATCTGGGCAAAATGGCCACTGTACTTTGATGTAAGGTTGTTTTTAAAAAGACGTTTTCGTATTACGTATTTTAAGTGCAAACCAAATGTTACGTTACTAAACCTAATGCTGTATGATGTTAATCTGTAGATTGGAGCAATGCGTTTAATCTGTTTCACTGCAGACTGTATTACATGTTTCAGAAAACTGTGGCTGTGTTTACATTGGTTTATTGAGGGAAACTCAACATCAAGCACTGACTGAATGATCTGTGCCATTTGAATGCAGGGAGACGCTTTGTAAGGTGAACTTTTGTTAACGTTTTTTATATATATATATATATTTATTTTATATCTGAATGTGATGGACTTGTGAGTGAAAAGCACAGATGACTAAACGTGAAAGGAATTATTGTTGGATTATTTGTCTAATAAACAATATGATGTGCATTGATAATAGATTATTTAAAAAAAAAAATTTTTTTGTTTAGAAAATGTTAGTGCTGTGTAAAAGTGACCAACATGAATACTAAGAATGTGTGGGTGGTCGAAAAGTCAAAACGTGTCTGTGATGCTCGGGTTGATAGATGGGGTCCCTGCTGGGAAAAAAAATTAAATAGTCAAGCCACACAGGTATTTCATTCAATGTATTTATTTATTTATTTATTTTTTCCTCTCTCTCTTCAACCTGGTTGAAAACCATGAATGAAATCATTTAGAAATTGCGATAGCACTTTAAGCATTATTTAGGGTATCTTGTGACTTTACTGCAATTATTGAGACATTTTGTTTTGAATGACTGACCACTCTTCAGGCTACTCAAAACTAGCCCAATGACATTTCGAGGGGGGCTCCCCGTTAAAAGTCTCGTTCAGGGGGGTAAAATACACGTTTCTGGCGGGGTCCCCCGGTAAAATTCGCACTTCAGGGGCTAAATATCACGTTATCGGGGTCACTTTAACTCGCGGACATGAAAAACAACCCGCGACAACAGTGATAAAGTAGCCCAATTCCGCGGGAAAACCGAGGACCTGGCAACACTGATATGGGCTTCACATACAACACTAACGCATGATATGGGCATATGCCAAGATGTGGGAACGAACTGCATATGGAAAGATGAATCCATCAATTCAAATCTTACTTCAATATGAAGAAATATGTTTCTATGCAAAAATATCTAGATGCTGTCTAATTAGCGTTTGGGTTCTGCAGTATATGCAAGGATATATAGTGATTCCTTTATTGCTAAATTGGTTGTCAGTGTGGCTCTGAGATGCACCCTGTCATTGTTTCAGTGAGTGTCTCTGTGTCCCGCTAGGGGTCTCGCGCACTCCTCTGTGACTCGCTGGCGCGGATAAATGGCACCTCATTAATCAAATGTGCATGAGTGCGCTCAGGTTGCCATGGCAATAATTATCAGAGCTGCCTAATCAACTTTCTCAATTGCTTAATGATATACGACCCTGTGAACTCCCCTCTGTTTCTTCCCTCTCTATAATTCAGGCTGGGATTTTTTTTCTCTCTTCATTTTTTTCTCTTCTTTCCATTCTCGCTGTTAACACGTGACCACCATTTTATGATCATAAAACAGAACAGATTGCAAGTAACACTGGTGTTAAAGTTGAGTCCGCTTCCAGCTCTGACTTTCTGTGTACCTTACCGCTGCGACAACAGGTGGGGAAATACAGCTAAAACGAGGAAATGTAGGCTATACAGCTGTACTGTTATATTACAGATTGTTATAGAGAAATCCGAAGGGTGGATTTAAAGGAGCCATGAACTATTTTTATTTTTTTAAAATTTGTACCGTTTTCTGAGGTCCACTTTTATTGTTATCAAGATTGTTACATCAAAACATCATAGAAGTAACCGGCTATTTTCTGTCCTGTTTTGACCCCCTCATCAGAATGCTCTGTTTGAATAGGCGTGGTGGATTGTAGAACCGGAAGTAAACGCCCACTGCTGTGATTGGCTAAGAGTTGTGTCAAAAACGCATAAATATTCAGTACAGTTACTCACACATGTGTGACGGGGTATTACTGTCGGATCCAATAACATCGTCTTTTAGTTTAAATCTTTCTGAAAATCCAGCGTCGAATTGTGCCTTGCTTGTAAACGAATCCACGGTATGAAGTGAACAAAGGACCAAGTTCTTTTCATTAAAAATAAAGTTCATCCACTCTTTCCTAACATTGGGATCAGAAGGAAGGTGATGCAAAGACTGTGTTTTCCCACAACTTAGCACTATACAGCGTCCTGTTGTCTTCGGAGCATCTTTATCGTTTGATATTGATGTACCTGCGTTCGTCTCTCTCGTTATTTACACTACATGCGTGAATCGGTAGGCGGGGCTAAACATGCAGCGCTGTAGAATCGGTAGGTGGGGCTAAACCTGCAGCGCTTTAGAATCGGTGGGAGGGGCTAAACAGACAGTGTGGAGCATAGATAGCTATACGTAGATGCCTCATTAGCGACTGTTTCTATGGGCCGCTATACGTAAGCCGTC
>NW_015666578.1:568461-570146 GCF_001515625.1 Sinocyclocheilus rhinocerous
GCTGTAGAATCGGTGGGCGGGGCTAAACATGCAGCGCCGTAGAATCGGTAGGCGGTGTTAAACATGCAGCGCCGTAGAATCGGTGGGCGGGGCTAAACATGCAGTGATGTACAATCGGTGGGCGGGGCAAAACATGCAGCGCTGTAGAATCGGTGGGCGGGGCTAAACATGCAGCGCTGTAGAATTGGTAGGCGGGGCTAAACATGCAGTGCTGTAGAATCGGTAGGCGGGGCTAAACATGCAGCGCTGTAGAATCGGTAGGTGGGGCTAAACATGCAGCGCTTTAGAATCGGTGGGAGGGGCTAAACAGACAGTGTGGAGCATAGATAGCTATACGTAGATGCCTCATTAGCGACTGTTTCTATGGGCCGCTATACGTAAGCCGTCCGCCATATTCGAAGGGACAACTTGACGTCACTCACCATAACAGTAACATAAGTTACCAATGTTTCAAAACTTGTAATACTGAGTTAATACATTTAAAAACACAAACCAACAGATTCTCACCTGTGAAAGGTTATCCCTGTTCTGAAACTTGCAGGATGTTTTTATAGTACAATGACCTCTTATCTGTCAAAATATAGAGGGATTTTTGATTTCTCGGTTCATGACCCTTTTAAAAGCGTCACTACATAAAAAGCTTGTTATACTTGTCTAAAGCGTCATTTTAAGAGTTCAAAATATTTGTGGGTTTCTCAATGAATAGCCTACAGCAGGGGTACCCAACCCTGTTCCTGGAGATCTACCTTCCTGCAGAGTTTAGCTCCAACCCTGATCAAACACACCTGAACCAACTAATTAGGATCTGAAGGAGCACTTGATAATTTCAGACAGGTGTGTGTGATAAGGGTTGGAACGGAACTCTGCAGGAAGGTAGATCTCCAGGACCAGGGTTGGGCACCCCTGGCCTACAGCCTACATATAGACTTAAAATGTTTAGTTTGAGTTAAAATATGTGCTTGAAGTACCCTTTGAAATTTTTAGTTAATATCCAATCATTTAGCAACACATTCATATGTTTACGATCCTCTGATATTGGTTAAGCTAATGGTCACATGACATGCAGGTAAAGAATACCTATTTTTAGCAAGTATTTTATATTATATATATATATTTTTAAATAATTTTACGTTTTTAATGTACATTTTGCACTTTTAAATTATTAGCAGTAGCGTGTTTAGGAACCACACACTGAAAAAAATTAACATAGCAGGTCTTTGAAATTACAAAAATGAAACATTTATGTACAACACAATTAATTTATATTTCTGTTGTGAACATGCTTTAATCAAGTAGATTTCAATTGTTCATATTGAGTGTTGTATGTACACATTTCTCTCACGTTGATTGAAATTGATTGCATCTAAAACTGAAATCAATCTAATTGAGTTTTGACACAACCGGGGATTGAAATTGATTGAATCTAAAACCGAAATCAATCTAATTGAGTTTTGTCACAACCGGGGCACTCCGGAGCAGATGGTGGCGGTATTGCATCATTGAGAGGGATGACAAACTGCCGTAAAAGGAGAAATTGAATCGAGCGCCAAAAACTGTAAAGCCCGTTGTGTTCAGACACCAATGAGACCAGCAGCTCTGCATTCATCTTGCCTCGATGCATCTTCATGGTCTACTTACTTCCTCTTCGTCGTTAGGTATCAATGTGTGCTCGGCAAGACCGTTTT
>NW_015666578.1:570440-577889 GCF_001515625.1 Sinocyclocheilus rhinocerous
ATTATTATTATTATTATTATTTATTTTTATGTAGACCATTTTTTTAATTATTCTAGTCAGATTATACAGGCATGTGCAATTTTTCAATCACTCTGAAGGTAACATGATGACAAGTGACAGCCTTTATGAGTGAATCACTGAATAATTCTCACAAATGTATTCGTCCAAAAATGCCAATTCATTCATTGATATAAATGATTGGTCATAATTCAAGGATTCAAGGATTCAAAGCGTTTATTGTCATATGCCCAGTGAGGAAAACAAGTTTCCCTGAGCAATGAAATTCTTACTTTGCTGTCCACAATGAATGCCAAGACAGTGCAATGCTATACACACACATACACAAACTATACACATATACATACATACATACAATGTAAGAAACATAATAATAAAAACTATGCTGCAGTAGTAGGAATATAGACTATGAAAAAATAGAAATATAGACTATGTGTATCTATATATGCGAGTATAGAGTAGAAATATAGAATGTGAAAATAGAAATATAGACTATGTATATGTTATCTATATATGCGAATGTACAGTAACTTATGTGCAAAAAACCAATAGTGCAGTAACGTGCAAATTGAGTGCAAGTACATGATAACAATAGCAGCAGTAACAGATGTGCAAATTGAGATGAGGCTACATGAGTAATATTAACAAATATACAATGGTAGTAATAACAGCAATAACATTACAAATGTTCAAATGAGATGAAACAATTTGGACCGACTGTTCTCTGAGATAGATAAGTCCACTAGCTAGCTACCTGTTTAAGAGTCTAATAGCAGAGGGGAAGAAGGAGTTCCTTAATCTGGAAGTCCTGCAATTTACACTCCTGTACCTCCGTCCTGAGGGTAGGAGTGTGAACAGTCTGTGTTGGGGGTGGGTGGGGTCTTTAATGATGGATGCAGCTCTTCTGTGGACTCTGCGATGGTAAATGGCCTGCAGAGAGGGCAGTGGAGTCCTGATGATCTTCTCAGCAGTCTTCACCACTCTCTGCAGACGTTTGCGGTCCCTCACTGTAGTGCTGCCATACCATGCAGTGATGCAGCTGGTCAAGACGCTCTCAACTACACAGCTGTAGAAGTTGTTGAGGATCTTAGGTGACATGCCAAACTTCCTCAGCCTCCTCAGGAAGTACAGCCGCTGTTGTGCCTTCTTAACCAGCTGGGTGGTGTTGAGTGTCCAGGTGAGGTCCTCGCTGATGTGGACCCCCAGGTATTTAAAGCTGCTCACCCTCTCCACTTCAAGCTCTCGGATAAACAGTGGCTGGTGAGTTTTCCTCTTTTTCCTCAAGTCCACTATCATCTCCTTTGTCTTGTCCGTGTTGAGGGTGAGGTTGTTGTCCTCACACCATGCCACAAGACTGGCCACCTCCCTCCTGTAGGCCGCTTCATCCTCGCCAGTGATCCGTCCTATCACTGCGGTGTCATCAGCGAACTTCAGTATTATGTTGTCCTTGTGGGAGGCAACACAGTCATGTGTGAACAGTGTGTAGAGGATGGGACTGAGATTTATCAATACAATACAAATGCAGTGTATTTGCTGAATGCTGACGGCAAACGAGAAAGTATTATAATGTTTGCCTTTCTATTACTAATAATATTAAAGCAATCATCATAATACTTGTTTGTATACCTTTTAATTCCTTTAACAGTTCTGTCTGAGTATTAGATAGACTTCTATCCATATTAGACAGAACTGAACGACGACAGCGAACAAGAGGGAGAACGTGAGCACTGTGTTGAGGCGCTGCCAATCTCAGCACCGTCAAAATAAAAGTCCCACCTCGAACACATCGGCCAAACAGAAAAAATTATCGGCCTATGCCGATATTTGAAAAATGCCAAATATCGGCCGATATATCGGTCGTGCCACCAAGTCGTGCTTTACTGTAACTTCAGCAGCTCCAGGCACGTGAACAAAAGTGCCAATCTCATTGGTCGGCCAGTTTTTAATGTGGCGCGTCAAATCAAAAAAACGAGCCAGAGGTGTTTTTTTTAAAATGACGCTTTTACACCTCGCGTTTTGCGCGCCGGTGTGCACACTCACATTGGTACCCTTTGTTTAGTTACGAGGCGTTAAATGTCGGTGATAATCACGCGCAATATTCGTCCCGGTGTGAACAAGCCTTAACGTTAGCTCATTTTTTTCTAGCTCATTTTCAATGAGATATATTTATAGAGAGTGGCAAAACGTACGAGGCTTAAGAGATAGTGAAAAGCGGTGCTCCTGCACCCGGCTTTCACAAGCATATCTCTTCACGGATGAAATATTTATAATATATTGAATATAAATATAGTATAAAATAGTTAATTAACAATATAGTCTTTCTGTTAGCGGCAGTCACGTCGGTTTCAACTTCACTGAAAAAAAATGATACTACATTTAAGGTAAGTGGTTGCAAACAATTTATTTTAGCTACATTTAATTAAAAAAATATGATGAAAGTTAGTCAACTAAATTTGTTTATTTAAATGTCGCTAAAATAAATTGATTGCAACCACTTACCTTAAAATTTTTTTAGTAAATTCGATGAATAATTTTTTCAGTTTTGTTATTGAACCGATTATTAACAACCAGTCAGACTCGACTACACAAAACGCTTCTGCTACGGGAGAAAACTGCAGCCGCGAGCCGTTTCCACCGTCTGTAACTCCCCAACCGAACCTCGACGGACAACTGGACCTTTCTGGATGCACCCAGCGGAAAAGCCCTGATATCATGTCAGTTGGCTAATTTGGCTTATTCGCCGTCTCTCACAATAATAATAAAAAATGAAGCAGTGTTCTGAACATTAGATTTAGTCTGTTTTCGTTTTGTTTTGTGTTTTCATTGCCCTATGACAAAACATTAAAACAAGTCTGTTCATTTTTACTTTGTGAATTTGTATGTGGTCTTTCAATTATTGACTGATTATAAAAAAAATATTTTATTTTTGCACACACACTCAAGCTTTATATGGGTATTTTAATTTACTTTTGTATTGCTGTTAAAGCCCTAAATCTTTATTTTTGTAACTAAGTTATACATAATTCAAAATATACAGTTGCATTATAAATTTTGCCATTCCAAATAAATCTTCAGCATCAGAAATAATTAAAAAGTTTTTTTTTTTGTGTGTGTTTTAGATTTTTCTCAGTAGGCCTTTGTTAATAGGACTTATTTCCATACATTTACCTACATTTGTTTGTTTTGTGCAGGGCATGAATGAAGCTTGCATCAATGAGGCCATTGAAGACACCACTGTTGGGATTTACCTTCGCAAACAACATGCTTCTGATGAACCAGAGGATGTTGGTGTTGTCCTTGAAGGCATTCAAGGGATAGTTCACCCCAAAATTTAAAATTCTGTGATTAATTACTCACCCTCATGTCGTTCCAAACCTGTAAGACTTTCGTTCATCTTCAGAAAACAAATTAAGATATTTTTGATTTCTTCCATTATGGAGAGTACCACGACGCATGCGTGTGCTTTCCTCTGCTCGTAAACAAGGTGCAGCTTATGCATGTTCTACGTCAGTGGTTCCCAACCCTGGTCCTGGAGGCACCCCAACACTGCACATTTTGCATGTCTCCTTTCTCTGACACACCAATTTCAGGTCTTGGAGTCTCTACTAATGAGCTGATGATCTGAATCAGGTGTGTTTGATTAAGGAGACATGCAAAACATGCAGTGTTGGGGTGCCTCCAGGACCAGGGTTGGGAACCACTGTTCTACGTCACCAGCATTACACGCATGCCTTGTGGTACTCTCCATAGTGGAGGCAGAAGGTGACTCGGAGATGAAGAGTTGTTGAATAAAGTCGTTATTTTTGTTTTCTTTGCACACAAAAAAGTATTCTCGTAGCTTTATAAAATTAGTTGAACCACTGATGTCACATGGACTATTTTACTGATGTCCTTACTACGTTTCTGTCTATGGAGGGTCAGAAAGCTCTCGGATTTCATCAAAAATATCTTAATTTGTGTTCCGAAGATGAACAAAGGTCTTACATGTTTGTGTGAGTAATTAATGAAAGAATTTTCATTTCTGGGTGAACTATCCCTTTAAGATGCATGGTTAACCTTGGCAGTGAACTGTAACAAGCTCTTGCTCTATTTTAACTTATTCACTTTGTGCCGTGTTTGGATTACTTGAATAAAAGTGTTTTGTTTTTTCTTCAGAATGCACTGTTTGTTCTAATAGTTTACTATTTTGTATATGCACTTTTAAGTCTACTGTGACAGTTAATATTTTTACTAGTGTCTTTGCTGTTCTTAATCGACACTGACAACAGTTGATAGTAGGTTTATAAATGTCTTGCTGTTCTTAATCCAATTTGACAATACATTATGTATTTGTGTTTGAATATGCTGCTGATGCAGTATTTAACGTGTTTTTTTTTTTTTATTCTTCTGTGTAATCAATGAATGGCAACTGTGCTCAGTCCTCCATTTGTAAATTTGTAAAGTTTGACAACTCAATACAACAAAATTTAAGTACCAACTCTTGTTTTTTTGCCTTTATTGTCAATGCCAGTATGCATTTTTAGAATTTTGATTTTGTATTCACACATTTGAACATGTCTACAGTACATGTAGAATTTAATAAAGCAAGTGAGGTTTACACAACTCTGGTACCAGAGACATAATGAAATTGCTTTAGAGTTGCATAATACCTTTGATTAATATTAGCATTAAGAAATCAAGTTGGTACCCTTGACACAATGAAATCACTTTAACAGCACACAATGCATTTGTGTAATGACGATCAGTAATGACAAATAATATCTTGAATCAACATGATTATTTTAAGTAGTCTAACGTGAATGAAATATTTTGGTTTGGCAAGCAATAAGTCATTGAGAAAAAGAGGACAATTATGTCAGTTAAACACATTCTGATCATGTGGGAACGATGTACACATTAAAAAAATGTAGTTAATTCAAAGTACTTTTTTTTCAGTGCACAATTTCTATCGAGGGGGACAAATAATAATGAATTAAGTTAAATTTAAATTAAAGTTTAAAATTTGAAAATGTAATGTGACTTTTTATAATTATATCTCTAATATTACTATCCACCTTATTTTTCAGATTGATTAGCTGCTATCGGCTTGTTAAGTCAACATTTCTGGGCCCAAACACTCTTATCAAATGCCAAAACAAACAGTGGTAATACTCACAGTGTGCTTTAAATGTTACAGAAAAATCACGATCCCAATCTTTATCTCCATACCAAAATCTCAGATGGCCAGAAAGTGATTCATCTTTTATGAATTGATCAAATATTGGTGTCCAGGAGTACACCAAACACCGTACACTTTTAAAAAGCTTAGCGTACATGTGTGATATGAATAAACAATGCTCATATATATCTGTTGAGATAATATTCTCAGTTGAAGCAAGTAGAGGCTTGGGCCTGGAAACCATATTCCTAATGTCATGATTTCATAAGAGGATAGGTAAATAACTAACAAAGTGCAGTAAACGGTAAAACTATTTGTGCTACATACAAACCAGTGTGTTTATGATTAGTGATTACGATAATACATTAAAATACTACCGTAACAAATACCAGTTTGCAACAGTAGTATAACATCTGTTTTTGTAAAGCTAAAATAACTGGAAGGGCTGAAATGAAAACAATCTGATCTCGTGAGAAAACTATTTTACAAGGTGATGATTTCTTATGAAAGAAAGTCTAACATTTTATTTGATTTCATATGAATTTGCCACAAATGTGTTGTGTTAAAAATGCCTGCTCTTTCATTAAAAATAAGGTGGGTAACAGTGGGTAGAAAACAGGTATGCTGACAACTTAAAACAATGCAAACATTTTCCATGTAATATTTGTATCATTGCATTGGCATTCACTACAGTAACAATATAATAATTTATATTTGCAATAAACACGCTATCTTTATTATATATCTCACCTTATTTTTCTCACACAGTACACTGTTAAAATGATATGATCAGTAAGTCATGTCAACATATTTTTTCCATTAGTTTAACATATCAAATTAATTTAATCTATTTTTACTTCAAGTTATAGAAGATTCAAGTCAATATAAGTAAAAACCACTTTAATATAATTTATGTTAAAGTAATTTGATTATATGCTCAAAAATTTAAGGCAGTAATTGAACTCAAGTTTTTTTTTGTTTTTTTTTGTTTAGGAAGATAGAAACAATTAATGGTGACTAATCACATCCAAAATAAAAGTTTGTGTTTACATAATATATGTGCGTGTACTGTGTATATCTATATTTATTTTTACAGTCTATAAATGGGACATTGCACATGAAAATATCTAGCAACCTGTATATTTTCATCTTCCTCTTCAAGCGATAATAAAATATGAGGTTCTGTGGCATCAGAATGTTTGAAAACTCCCGCCGTAGAGAATTGGCCCCTCTTTACAGGGCCCCAGGCACAATGCCAACAACACTCAACAGTCTAAGGTGAGTAAAATCAGATACCATGCATGTTGTTTCTGGCTGACAGCTTGTTATACTTCTGAAACAGTGTGTTGACAAGCTGAACCTTTTAAATGTGCATTCACAGAGCTGCACGACTGCCGTCTAAATTACTGTCTGTGGTAATCGACAGTATTCCACACAGCTTAAAACAACCCTGTAATATTCTAAAGATCCTCTTATGATATCTCTGAGATCTTGAATCTCTATGAATCTCTGTAACTATATGTGTGAATGAGTGATGAGCGCCCAGGGCTGCAGGTGACCTCGCGTGACAGGTTGAGTGAAGGGGCCGGTGAGGGCCTGTCATCTTCTGTTCACTCACTCAGTGTCTGACGCAGCCAGGCAGAACTCTGCACAACACCTGCTGACACTCGCGCTGGCCCCGTGCCTTCATGTCACACACACCGCCGTCAGGATGCACTCGTAAGGTTACTCGCCTCTTACTGCGCGCACACACACACACACACACACACACACACACCGCTGCCAAGCACGTCACACTCCATCTGTATGTTCTGTCATGTCCCATGCAGTGTCTCTCAGAGGATCTTCTCAGAACACACTTATCAAGCCTCCAACAGTCTGTAATATTCGTTTGCATGTATTTTCCTGTCTTTGCTTTCCACAGCCAGAAACATACTGTAAGTAAATATGCAGACGTGAATGCCTAGGGAGGGGATGCTAGAGTTACCTTAAAGGTCACATATTTTACACCTTTCTGGAGTTTTTGTCAATGGAGTCTTGATGTCCTTAAGAATATATATTTGCGGTATAAGTACCAAAAACCATCTCAATATATTTTTACAGCTCCTCTCTCAGGAGCTCTGCTTTGAACAGGTCGATTTTGGTCTGTCTAATTAATATTCATGAGCCTCTCTTCTGATTGGCCTGTTGTTTTCTGAGTGACGCACGGCCAGGCCAACCACAGGTAACTAGGGTCAGACAACGTCACAGCGCTAGCTGGAGGAAGCAAAACA
>NW_015666578.1:578605-596818 GCF_001515625.1 Sinocyclocheilus rhinocerous
TTAAAGGTCCCATATTTTACACCTTTCTGGAGTTTTTGTCAATGGAGTCTTGATGTCCTTAAGAATATATATTTGCGGTATAAGTACCAAAAACCATCTCAATATATTTTTACAGCTCCTCTCTCAGGAGCTCTGCAAAGAACAGGTCGATTTTGGCCTGTCTGATTAATATTCATGAGCCTCTCTTCTGATTGGCCTGTTGTTTTCTGAGTGACGCACGGCCAGGCCAACCACAGGTAACTAGGGTCATGTATGCTGTAGCCTGCTGTGGATTGGTGATACTCACAAGTAAGGTCAATAGAAACACCGGTAATGATGGTCACTGCTGAGGGAAATGTTGTCCGGCCTTAAATGTTTGAGCCGAACTCAGACCGAGAATTGGCGATGATAGGAGACAACCAACCACCTCCTCAAACGCGCTTACAGCAGGATGTTTCAGAATGGTAATTCATGTTTTTTTTTCAAACACTGAATGCAGTAAATACAAACCTGACCAGACGAGCATTTGCGATCACGTGAACTTGACGACACTTGTACAAATTCGGATGGGTGACATGAATGGAAATGATTCCAGATTGGCGATGCAGTATTTGGTTTCTGTTTTCTGTACTGTATTTTCCTGCGCTCAAACCTGCCAATCTAAAGGATCAAACGCCGTGTATGGGGTTTGAGGTCATTTGTGAATTAGCATAGACTTATAGTCTAAATAAAACAATTTGCAACTGTTACTATTATTACACTTGTATACAAAACTTTGTATTATGCTGGTTATAGAGTGTGTGACATCACGTGCACTACCGCCGGTGGAAATAGACAACGGTTGACGCGGTTGTCACGGCGACCGTCACAGCACTACTGTGCGATGATGTAGTTTCAGATCCAGACTGAACAGTGTTTTCTCGACATGTTTCCGTGTTGTTGTTGCTCAGCAATGGCATGGACGCGATGTTGTCTGGGGGTTTGGCAAAAGGAGAGTGGGACGGTGGGCGGTGCTCGGGGTGGTGACTGAAGGCAGTGACTGTGTAGTTCTGACGTCAACTTTTTACAGAAGTCACAACGGTTCGTGAAAAATCACAACTACTTTACGCAGGCTGTGTGCATTTGACTGTGGATTGACTGTTTTGAAACCTATATGGTAGTTACATAGCACCTAGACCTCAGTTATCATGAAAAAAGCCAGGAAATTTCAGTTTTGACAATATGGGACCTTTAAAAAGTCTGAGCCATTAAACCAAACTTTAAAGTATTTTTATTAAATACCATAAAAAATAGCCAGATATCACTGCAATCCGTGTCTTTAAATAGCACACCTGTCTCTGTGACAACCCTAACAAAAAAAAGAAAAAAAAAAACTATATTGAGCAGAAGACTTTTATTGTTGTTCAGTGCATTTTCACAGGGACAAAATCGAATTAAGAACTCGTTTCCATTACTTGTTAATACTTGACCATGATTTACTAATTTATTTCCTAGTTGTGGCCTTCTTGTACTAATTTGTTCCCTCCTTTTGATTTAACTAAAACAAGGGAAGAAATTGTTAAATCGTGGCCACGATTTACTAAGTCATGGGAATATTTGTAGCCAAGATATGGTGTATATAGGCCTATATATTTTCCCCACATGTCAAGTGTGGGGCTCCATACATTTCAAAAGGAATCAACACGATCTGGAATTTCGCTTGAGGGTGAAAGTTTTCTCCAGGCAGACTTCACAACGGGTTCAAGTCACTCGGATTCGCCACACTGACCGACAGAAAGCTGCTTGATTTGTAAGTGATTTCTGTGTTAGCTGTGCTACACTGTTGACCTTTTTTCCCACTTTATTTCACAGAAATGTCGCTAATGTGACCGCATCTTAAGGTGCACTTTAGTCAGTCAGTCACTTTAGCCTTGATCAGACTGCCAAATCCGATTTTGTGCATATACGTTTGGAATATACATATACGATCATATTTAGCAATTGTGAACAGCAAAAAAAATCACATAAAACACGATTTCAGGCTACATTCAAATGTGGTTTGAAATAGCATTCAGATCCCATTTCTGGAAATCCGTTTCTGTCTGACCGCTCTGATCAGATTTTGCTTGTCACAGTCTCACGCCATGCAAAACGTAGACACATCAAACATTGTTGGTAGAAAACATGCTGAACGTCTTTGCAGAAACAAGGTTGGGTTGTTGCGAAGTGCAAGTCAAGCAGAAAATTACAATATATTGCTGGTCTACACACCTCTTTGAGTTTTGAGAGCGACGGAGAGACGACAGCATGGAATAAAGTCACGCATTCCGGCTTAATACGCTTCTGCCGCTGCCTCATAGGACGTAATAATGTTGCCAACATGTTGCCAAGTTGTAAGACAACATCTGCATTGCAAACCAAATTTACATGTCAGTGGCCTAGTATAGTGAAACTGGTAATATCATGGCATCTTTTAGGGTCTGATATACCGTGTTGCCATTAACGACAACAAATATTAGGAACTATACAGCTGTATGGCGCAACTGACCAATCAGAACTGAATGTTCTAGAGTGCAATGTAATAATGCGTGCAGCGGTGATGAGAATGTGATGAATTTGTGATGTGTTAAGAACTGCATTTTAAAGGTGCGGTCACATTTAATGTTGCTAGGTGAATTCTTAGGCGAAATCCAATCATCTCGAATCCTTGCGATTGGGGATTTCTTGTGAGGGTGAAAGTTTTCCCCCATGCACACTTTGTGATGCATTCACGTTGGTCACTTGGATCCGTCCCACTGACCAGCAGAAAGCTGCTTGCATTGAAAGTGACTTCTGTGTGAGCTGTGCTTCATCACAACAGTATTCACAAAAGACAATGCCTGCAAAACTCTGGAGAAATTTAACTAATGCGAAAAGAGATTTCAGACTACAATGTGGAAAATCTATCCAGCGTAGACCGTGTGCATGTATCTGCGTAGAGCATTACCCTTTCTCCCAGTTGTCTGCGACTTTCAGTACATCTCTTTCAGATTCCCATCTGAGCTTGTGAAGCCAGTAAACTAGGGAGGATTATCGTGGCGACACCCACTGAGGAGGAATGGTAGGGGACATGTACCTACATCCCGCTTCCTCCTTGAAGTCAGCTGAGGGGTGAGATTAATCGCTTATGTTGGATTTTTTTGCACATTAAATCACTCTCTTAGACAGTCAGATCCCCGCAATTCCCTGTCTTATCATATCACTCCTCTAGTCCAAGTGCACTTCCAGATCTAAATCCTGCATATGAGCTCTATAAAGGCGGGAGGCCATACTCCAGTGTGGTTTCCACATCTTAAGAACGATAAAAGAGAAACTGGGACTCACTCGACTCACGCATCCAAGCAGGAAGTATTAGTCAAAGTATCGCGTGTTGCCAACCCAGAGGGAGTGAGCCCAGTGCTCTCTCTTTGTACAGGCTCCCGTAACCCCGAGCCAAAAGCTTTCCCCTGCCTCCCTCCTCTCTTCCTCACATGCGGTGACATTGGGAGGCCACATTGTTGGCGGTGTCCCAGGTGTGAGGAGGAGATGCATTCCTGGGACGGCCATCGGCTCTGCCGGGGCAGGAACGCCCAACCGCCCCCCTCTCCCGCACTTCCCCGCCCCACTCAGACAAACAATCTAAAACTATGACTTATTTAACGCAAGCTGAGAGAGAGAGAGAGACAGAGAGAGAGAGAGAGAAAGGAAGGAGGGCTGAAAGTAAGAATGCCAGAGAACTAAGCAATGGTGAAGGGAACATGAGGACACGTCAGGAAGGAAGACTAAAGAATGAGAATTTAACACTTGCTAGCTTGCTCAAAATTCTCTTATCCCACCTTAATAAGCAGAGATGACTATAAGAAATAATTTGATTTGATTTTCCGGATAAGTGCAAATAGTGCATCAGTGTGGTGTTTTTGAAACATTACTCTGTTGGGGAATCCTGACCAGCTAGACATACACTGAAACAATTAGTGCAAATTTAACTGTAAAATGCTACATCCCTGCGTGACACTTCACATTTTATGGTATTTTGTTTAAATAATCATGTTTCTTAATCATGTTTTGTTATCTTCTGTTGTTTAATGAATGTTTATTGCATTATTTAAGAGGTGTATGTCACCATTGTGGTGTTTAGTGTTTGCGTGAATGACTGTGTGCACCATCTGTATATACTTCAGCTTGTGGAAAAGCTGCTTATAATGAACTTCTTCATTATTCTTCTTGTGGCTTTCTCTTGTACCACCTGCATTATTATGGTGGTTGTCAGTATATGTCAAAGGTAGGAAACAGATTTTAGTAGCACTGTGTGTTGTTGAATTTGCTGGTTGAAAATGAAATTGTCTTGTTTTGTGAATTTGAGTTTTATACTTTAAAATTTGTTCTGTAATCATGTTTCTTAATCATGTTTTGTTAGCTTCTGTTGTTTAATGAATGTTTATTGCATTATTTAAGAGGTGTATGTCACCATTGTGGTGACATACACTTGATCTTAGTGCTGCGTTCGACACTATAGATCATGACATACTCATAGATCGATTAAAAGCGCTATATAAATAAAGGTGACTTGACTTTAGTGTTTGCGTGAATGACTGTGTGCACCATCTGTATATACTTCAGCTTGTGGAAAAGCTGCTTATAATGAACTTCTTCATTATTCTTCTTGTGGCTTTCTCTTGTACCACCTGCATTATTATGGTGGTTGTCAGTATATGTCAAAGGTAGGAAACAGATTTTAGTAGCACTGTGTGTTGTTGAATTTGCTGGTTGAAAATGAAATTGTCTTGTTTTGTGAATTTGAGTTTTATACTTTAAAATTTGTTCTGTAAATATGTTTAAATTTTTGCTGTATTGTTTACAAAATTATTGTGGCAACCACAGTTGCCCTTTTTTTTAAAATGTAGCAACAGTTGATCAAACCAATGGCACACATTTGGGGACTTTATTTGTTTGTCCCACCAATGGGAGACAGAGGGAATGTTTGGGAACCTTGTTAAAAATAATCAGTTGTGTCCCAAATTATGCATTATACATTATACACTAATTCTATGCACTCACCTGTCTAGTGTATGAATTATAGAAGGTTATTTTGTCAAGATTGGAGTCTGATAAAAATTAAAAATTTAAAAATAAATTTAAAAAGGCATAGAATATTGTATAAACACACAAATTGGGATGCACCTAGTATTTTTGCAATCCTGATTGGTGATCTTAGTTGTGCGGAAATAAGGCACTTCAGCTTTAAATAGCAATGTTTCTTCTTATTTTAGTTATCAACAGACTTGCTTTGCAATTCGTAACTATTATTCATAATTATGATTTACATTTTTCATTTTTGTTTGATTTAAATGATACAAATTCAGTAACACTTTATTTTAAGGACCAATTTTCTCTATTAACTTGTTGCTTATTAGCATGCATATAGCATGTTGGCTGTTTATTAGTACTTATAAAGCACATATTAATGCGTTGTTCTGCATGACCATATTTTAGATCCCTTAATCCACCCCATACCTAAACTTAACAACTTACTGACTATTAATAAGCAGCAAATTAGGAGTTTATTGAGGGAAAAGTCATAGTCAATAAATAGATAATAGTGAGAATTGGACCCCAAACTAAAGTGTGACCTAAAATTCATACCAAATCGCCAACTGAGATCAGATCGATTATGTACATCAGAGTGTTTTTAAGTCAGTGTTTATAGCAATATTAACATGTAACACCCACCAAGACCTCTTGATGGTTATACAGTACCAAAAGATTGTAAAAGTGCAATTAGGCTGATATAATAACATATTACAATTTAATGACATACTGTATGTGATGCAAGAGGGTCACAGGTGGTTGTAGGGTGTTTCTATGCTGTTTGCGTTTTGCGTTGAGATATGTTTAGCATGATTGCTAGGGCATATGACTCATGTCCGTTTGGTGGATCACTTATTCTGTTGTGAACTCTAGTAAATTGTGAATGAGCAATATGATCTAGAAACAGTATATGCACATGATTGTTTAAAATACAGTAATGCCTCAGCTGCTTATGCTGTCTCATACACCTCGTGAGTTCAACAGTGAGATGTGGTGATGGACATAAGCAGAGGCAACACTGACAGCTACTCTCAGCTGTTCTTATTTCTACGAGAAGCTCTCTTGGCATTGTGCTGATGTAGATATACCAGTTACTGACTCTGAATAAACCAATACAATTTCATCACTTAAAAAATAACAGTCCAAATGATTGGATCTGAAAACTGCAGCGTCAACAAAGCCTCACACAATTGCTCAGGTACATCCTTCAGTGTAAATCTGTTTATTTTTGAGGTATCCGTAGCTCAAAATAAGCACCAAAGATTGTTCAAATCACTAATCCAAAGTATGAGCAATAGCCTCAGCAAACACCACTAATTAAAAGTACAAACGGGAGTGTGACAGAGACACAAATAGAGGAAGAGAACAGGAAGTGGGGTCGGGGACAATGCAGTCATAAATCTCGCTGTAAATAATTTTAAGCATATTTATTTGATGTCTCACTGACAGAGCTCTGATGTGAACGCTCGAGGCCCGCTTCAAACCCACCAGCAATTGCATGTTTACTTCCTTTAATTTGCTGTCAAAGAAATTCTCGATCACCTCGGTGAGTGTGTGCATAAGTGTCAGCATTAGTGAGATACAAATTAAACAGTTGAGAAGAGCAATTAAAGATGGAAGATCTGCTGTGCAGTCATAGTGCGATAGCTCCTCAAAGCTCAGCTGAGATTACAGAAGGTTTGTGTACTGTATGTGTGGCCTACAGGTTTCAGCGTTAGTCTAAACGATGACAGACCGATGAATGAGTTTTTCACAGCAGTGCCAAAGAAGAACCATCGAAGAACCTTTCAGTGAACAGTTCTTGCAAGAACCGGTTTTTTTTCTTAGTGTGAAGAACCGAAGAATCTTTTTCCACAATAAAGAACCTTTTGTGGAATGGAAGGGTTCCGTGGATCTCAAAGGTTCTTTGTGGAACCATCAGTGCTAAGGTAGAACCTTCATCTTTAGGAGTGTACTTGTAGTTGTCTTTCCATGCTAAGATTGGATGAAAAAAGTATTCTACCGAACATCAAACACATTATTTCACCTCTACACTCTAAAAAATGCTAACCCAACCCAACAAAAAAAACTAACCCAACTTTTGGGTTAAAAATTTTATGTAAAAATTTAACCCAACGGTTGGGTTAGTCCATATTTGACCCAAAGTTGGGTTGAAACAACCCAGCATTTTTTAGAGTGTAGACATCGTAAAATGTGTTAAACTGAGCTGAGAGTACTACACAGCATTGGGAAATTAGCTAAACCAGTGGTTCTTATTCCAGTCCTCACCGCTCTGCATATTTTGCATGTCTCTCTAATTTAACACTGATTCAGATCATCAGCTGGTTAGAAGAGAGCTCCATGCATGAACTGTGTTCTGATTGACAGGGTCCCTACAAAGTGTTAATTGCTCCCTACTCCCTGAGCACGGGAAATCTGTGGAAGTTTACTTCACTTCGGAACATTCATTCACGGATTTGTGCTACGCCACGGTCGGCAGCGTCTTCACACACAGACGAAACTCACTAGAGAAGTGTGAAGTGTGACATAATATCTGTAAATAAATAGTTTAAATTCACGTCTCGCACACTGCAATGCCCTTTGAATGGAACATATAAGCTCCCTTCGAACTGGAATCATGGCAGAACATCCTGAGATGTTCACTTCTCAGGGCACTTATACGGTCGAATAGAACAAACCTCTGAAGTGATAAGAGACACATATAAAATGTGCAGATCGGTGGTACGCGAGGACTGGAATTGAGAACCACTGAGCTAAACGATTACGTAAGGAGGAGGGGTGAATGATGTTCCTTCTCTGTGGAGCACTGCGGAGCTTTCTGTGGAAGCTGCAGGTGCAGATTCTGTGTGGGTCTGCTAATACGCTTAGATCGATTGTAGTGAGGCAGGATCAAGTCTAAGCTTCTTTACCACACGAAAAAAGGAGTTTAACGTTTAAGTAACGAAATCACAATTACAAACGAAGCTGCGAAGCTGGGTCACATTAGATTAGCCACTTTAGCCAATTAGCAGTATGCGTCAGCTACGAAAAATATCTGACAGTCAGGCATGTCTACGTGTTTCAGAAATGTTCCAGAGTCAGGGTGCTAATTGAGGGTGCATCAGTCATGAGCTACACAATTTTGTCTAAAAAATAACTCTATAATACCTCTTTATAATTTCACATTTCAAGGACGTCTGGAGACTCCTCTCCGCATTAGGACCTTGAAATCTTTGGGGTATTTGCCACTTTTACTTTGGGCTTAACTTGTCAGAGCCTGTACTAACCACTAGACCACAGCTCTAACAGAATTTTGACTTTTATAGAGGAGACTATGGAGCTTTATACTCCAGTCAGTATTTTTATTTTGTGAAAATCAAGTTCTGTATAAAATATATATTAAAGCCTACAGTATTACACTATTGAACATTTCCACTGTTATTGGCCTTTTCTTTTTTTCATTTCTTTTCTTTTCTCTTTTGCGACAAAAAAGCGGGGCATGTTGTCACACTTTATTGGGTACATTGGAACACAAAGTAACCTGCCAATGAAATAAAACAGTATAAATAAATAAATATAGATAGATAGATAGATAGATGTTAAATATAATATACAAAAAATATCAAACCATTGTTTTGGTTTACACAAAAAAAATTGAATTAAAAAAAAAAACCGTGTGACAGTCTGCCCAACTTGACATTTATGAAATTAGCCATTATCAACTCTTTTTTTTTTTCCAGCTGATATCTTGATTATACAATTGACTGACATTCTGAATGTATGTTACTGTACTTTTATTGTGTTTACTTGCTTTATGGTTACACAACCGCAATTAAAATATGGTACTGACATTTTGGTTTGGTGGACAGAATTCACACAACATTATTATAATTGAAGGTGTTTTGAAACCTTCACACACAACCACAGCTATAGTGAAAACTCACATTTGCGTAACAAGACAGTGACAATAAATGTTATGCAGCTCTTGTGACAACTTGCCCCGGCCTCCTCTATATCACAGCGCGGGGTCTTATGTATTTGCCCTGGGCTCTCACAGCGAAGACGAATACGCCATTAAATCTGTTCAGCTGGCTCAAGCTCAGTGTTTTCATTCCTTACTGTAGGAGTCACACCACATTCCTGTTACAACTCCATTGTGGTGCATAAAAATCTCCTTTTTCAAAACCACAGGCCCATGTGTTGTGAATTAAACCTCTGTTTGTTCTCATTTACAGCATTTCTCTCTCGTATCCCTACCTTCCTCTGCATGTACCTCCCGCGCTCCCTCTCTTTTCCACATGTTGTGTTGTAAAAGTAGCATTTAATCACGATGAAAGCATTCCACTACAGAGCATTGGAGGATTAGGTTGCCATTGACGACCAGCTGTCAAAGGTCCAGCGTTACGTCACCGTTGGGGGATTTTCCACCCGAAAAGGGGGTTAAGGCTTTTATACAAGCAGATTGTTACCGCCCACCTGTGCCACTGGACAGCCAATGAGCGCGGAGCAGCGTCTGGCGGCGGGTGGTGATTGGCGGAGCATGTCCGCGAGCCCCGCCCTCCTGTCAGATTCAATAGGCTCGCGGCGTGGGCGGAATCCCCTCGGTCAGTTTATCAGCGAGTCACACACGAACTGTACACTGAATGTCACACACACTCGCGTCCCGTCCCCCGCACTTGTTCATAGACTAGAGACACGCTTGCCAAGAGCCTTCGTTTCCAAAAGAAGCGCACCCCTCCTCATCCGAAGCGCGTTTGGCAGAATGTTTTTGGCGCTGCGGTGTCTCTCATGGATAATATGATGTTGGGGTGGAGATTATCTACTGACATGCATCCATGAATAGCTGCTCTCGACCGTTTTTCATGGGAACTGTCATCATGTGGGCAGTAAAGCCGTGCTAAATGCATGCATGGCCAGTGCGGGCCGCGGGGATTTCACGCACTCTGCTCACATCCCTCCGCCTGACAACGCAACAGGTTGCATTGCATTTCCGAGTATGAACGCTGACAAATTCTATTGTAAAGAAATTCATTGCAAAATCTGGAAATATATGGCAAGCTGCTTGGACATTATTCCATTATTCAGTAGTATTCATTCACACTCACACACACACACACACACACACACACACACTCACACTCACACTCACACACACACACACACACACACACACTTATTGGTATATTTTGAAGTTTCACTAGTAATTATTAACTGGATATATACTTATTGCTATCACTAATATGTATTCAATGTCACAAGTAATAATTGCTTAGATATAGGCCTAGCCACCATCTATTGTTAAATCTAACAAATGACAATATTTGCCATTAATATATTTTCCACAGATTATATTCACTTTCAACTAGTATGTATTCCAGTTGATTGTACCTATACAGTTGTAATACTAGCAATTAATCACCTGTTCATAGCTATTCAGATAGTTATTAGTTGCATATATTCCAGTGTTCCTATACTAACTTAACAGACAGACCACATTAGACACCAATGTTTATTCCATTTTGAAATAGCAACATTTTTTGTTCATCTTACTTTTTTAAAAAATTTTAATTTAATAATATCAGGGCTATATTGGATTCAATTCAAGTATAGTGCATACCGATAGTGAAACTGAAAGTTAAAAGTGGTTGTTAAAGTAGGATTACTTAGTAATGGAAAAAGTAATAAGTACACTGAATAAACAATTTTCACATCTAGTAAAATTCACAGGTATATTACAAAGAAACAAGTAACACATTGAAATGTGAAAATTGCATGTAAAAAGTGAGATAGCTAGTATTTTCTTGTAAATGCTCCAGTAATATTTGTTTTATGTACACTTAGAAAAATCATTTTACAGTGTACTCAGAATAAATGCTAAAACGACTTGCCATAAGACGTGCAAGGGAATTCTGCACATGTAAATCTTTCAAAAGAGGCATGAATGTTGTGTGGTAGAAGATGCGCGTCCCCCGGATAAACCTGTTCTGGAGGGAGTGACTTGATTCAAGCGCCGTCCAATTATCTGATAGCAGCATTTATCCGCCGCTACAGCCCCGTCTAGTCATCCGCAAACAGGCGTGAACCGATGTGGAAGGAATGTTCGTCTGAATATTTTATCTAACGCAGAGAAAAGAAAAAACGCGTGGGGAAATTCATAATCGGGTGAAGACGCGGCTCCATTCACGCGACCCTATTTTTAGGGCGCTCGCGCCGTGTCTACTATCAGTAATAGTGATTACGCTCGCGTGAGAGACCGCTTACAAATCTGCGGAGGGAAAAGAAAAGGGACGGGAGAGCTCCAGACAAACGGAAACTGTGGCCAGACTCCAGAGGCTGTCAATTGAGTTCGCCCTTCTTGATGAGATAGATTTACAAGCTTTGCCCGGCCAGCGTGTCTGTCAGACCGTCTGTCAAAGCAATCAACAGTTGGTGCGAGCGCGCGATTAAAGGGACTTTGCATGCACGAGACGCTTCAGTGATGGGTGTGTGATTTCAGCACCTCAGCAGCCCTATGGACACCCGCTTGCGTGTGACTGAATTGTTCAGTAATATGGAAGACAGACTGTTGCACATCGTGATGCATTGGATGCTTTTGCGTGTTTAGGAGCCTTCATTACAGCAGACTAGAGACACGAGAATGAGCAGTCTATTCACGGCTCCCGGTGCTTTTGCTTTTATTCACGTTTTGCAACTGGTGTAAAAAGACTAGAGACAGAGAGAATCCCACACAGTCCATCCTTACTGGATTTAAGGGCGCATTGCTGTTTTTCCCTTGACCTTGCCTTTTGACGCTCAAAAGCAGCATGCTAATGATGGAGAGCAGCGGGGTAGACGCGCATCAGGTTGAACTGGACGCCGACTATGAGCCGCACTGCCGCCCGAGGTCGTGCACCTGGCCGCTGCCGTGTCCGGAGGAGGAGAGCCGCGCGCTGCCTGTGAAAGTGGAGCCGCGCAACGTGCCGGCGTGCCGGAGCGGAGGGGCGCCGACGGAGTTCAAGCATCCAGCCGGCGCCCCTGCCCCTATCGCGGCCGCCCCAGCGTGCATGTCCGGCGCCGCGCTGGATGTGGCCGGCCAGCTGCGCAAATCCAAGTCGTCGCGACGGAACGCGTGGGGCAACCAGTCGTACGCGGATCTGATCACGCGTGCCATAGAGAGCACCCCCGAGAAAAGGCTCACCTTATCGCAAATCTACGACTGGATGGTGCGCTTTGTGCCCTATTTCAAGGATAAAGGAGACAGCAATAGCTCAGCCGGCTGGAAGGTACGGTTGCCACCTGATCGTGTATGTTAGAATTGCATGTTCTGCGCTCGGGATGTAGGTATCTCGCATTTCACAAAAGGCTGTGCTTCGCTCGTGCCAGATACCTCCATGCATTTGACACGTTGTGGTGAAGGCTGTTCCCTAAATCATGCATTTGAAACGTTTACAGAGCTTCGAGTTGAACAGGGAGGTGAGCAGACGGGCTAGAGTTCAGTGAGTTCATTGCTCTTACAATATTTGAAATGTACAATATTGGCCGTCTATGACGCAACAATGGCGTTTATGACGCATTGAGCTTGATTATAACGCCGTCAGTGAGTTGAGCTGGAGTGCGCGGGTCACCTGGGGGACACGCACGGGTCCGGTCAGCTTCCCCGCGC
The DNA here is from genome assembly GCF_001515625.1 of Sinocyclocheilus rhinocerous. NCBI lineage: Eukaryota > Metazoa > Chordata > Actinopteri > Cypriniformes > Cyprinidae > Sinocyclocheilus > Sinocyclocheilus rhinocerous. The sequence continues at coordinate 591,291 of NW_015666578.1, forward strand.
GTCGGCCACGGACGCACGCACGCACGCACGCCCGCCTGTCTGTCTGTCTGTCTGCTCTGAGATCTCCAGCACTCACCCTCTTCCTCCCCGTCTCCTCTTCAGTCCTGACATCCATCCAAAAGACTATGGGAAATAAAATAGGAGGTATAAAATTGTAATTAAAACATTACATAATCGAAGAGGGTGATTTAGTGAAGCAAATGCAACCGCATAATTACACCACATCGGTTGGCAAAAGAATAAACCATGCTGAATATTTCAGCTGTTCATTTTTTTTTTGTGTCATATGGTTCAAAGGTTTTAATTAGATCAGATTTGATATTTTGAACTGTATGCACATGCTCTCACAAGCTTCATGGAGAACCCAAGGGACCTCTGTCTGTCTGTCTGTCTGTCTGTCTCTGTCTGTCTGTCTCTGTCCGTCTGTCTCTGTCTGTCTGTCTGTCTGTCTGTCTCTGTCTGTCTGTCTGTCTGTCTGTCTGTCTGTCTGTCTCCCGGTTCCCCTCAGCACCGACATCTAAGTTAAAAATGATAGTCAGACACTGAATTTGAATTCTATTTCTCTCTGTGGTTTGTGGCTTTCTGGCAAGCATTTTAGATCACCGAGATCACATCACAAAACATCCAGAATGACAAACAATTATGAAGTGTCTTCTTTCAACTGACTGAAGATATTAGATAAAATACAAAACCTTACAGAATAAATCCAGACGAACATTATATTGTCTGTATTAGGGAACAGAGTTAACATTCTAGAATTATTACAACTAAAATGTTTAAAATGTATTTTATTAATTACATTGTTATAACATCAAGATTAATTAATAATATCAATACTAATTTAAAAAAAACATAACAAATCTATTGCTCCATTTACTCTTGATTTAAGAGGATGGCGTGCTCTTGTTTGGATTCATCTTGTCTCACAAAATGTTTTTTTTTGTTTTTCACATGTGTGCAATAGTTGATACACACAGGCCTTTTATTACATCATCAAAACAACAGGAGTTTTTAATATTTCTAAATGGGATATTTACCTCACGCTAGATCCTTGTTTTCTCATTGGGTGCAGAGGACAAAGAGATGGGCTAAACTAATCTTAAGCCTGTAGTTTTAAACTGAAATGAAATCTGGTTTAATTCCTTACACGACTTGTTTGTGCTGCCCAGGCATGCGCAGCTGTATGTCGCTCATATGCTCCCATAAGGCCAGAGATTTGATTGGCCGGCAGGAGGAAAAAATGGAGAAAAACAACTTGCTTCAATCAAAATAAGGTTGTGGAAAACAGACCATGCTCACACATGTTGGCCCCATAACATTTGGCGTCGGATTTTAATGCGCATTTAATTCTGACACATGCGGGGCCCGTGCGCTCACACAAACGATACACACAAAAAACACGCAAACATATTTACTTAGGAATGTGTAGGACCTTATACAAGATAGACAGATGGATCTGAAGGTGGTTTGGAGCAGACAGAGATCACACACAGTCAGTGCCATTAAAAGCACTCTTTAATAGCTGTTGAGTAATCCTGTCCGAGAGCGGCTTGTCTAAACTGTGGCAGCCGGTTTCGTGTCTCTCTTTTGAGCCTCGCCGTCTTTGGCATCAATTAGCTGCTATTAATGTGGCGGCTGGGATTACGACTGTTGTACGGTGGGCTGGAGGGCAGAGAAGAACACGCATGGCTCATTCAAATGACCAATGCTCGCGGTTCACGGAGGGATGCCATGTTGGAGGGTGTTGCTTTCATGTTCACATTCTTTTAACGTGTCTCTGTGGTATAACATGAGGTTTTCAGATGAGGCATCTGGTATAATTGCACACCAAGAGTGTGTCACATCCTGTTACTGGCTGTAGAGACGTATGCAATCACTAATCAGATTTCCTCAAGCCTTCCAAGTATTTATTGCGTTTATCTGTGATTTAAAAATAAGTAATGGGATGGGGCTTACCGTTAATGCATGCGTGTCTACAGCGGTTTATAGGTTTTTCCAGACACTGAGAATATATACTGGAGATGTTGTCTATAACTTTATCTATAGCCAAAGGTAAATTCTATTGCTCAGAGGTTGCTTTTAACTTAATGGAGATCTCAGTCATGTGTCATTTAAATATCTATTTTTCAGATATTTTTCCTTAAGGAGAAATAAAAAGACACAAATGATAAAGTTGTTGACATACAGTCAGAGTTTAGAGCTATAGACTGGAAAGAGATTGATGAGAATCTTGATAATCAGATGAGACGTTGTTTTCTTGTTTTTTTCAGGAGAAAAAATCTAAGAAGCAAAAGTCTTAATTTGAGCAAAAGTCTTAATTTGATCTAATCTTATTCCTTTTTTGGAGAAACAATTGAAATATTAAGAAGGCCTCACTTGTGATTGTTGTGACTTATAGCTATATCTAGGATACCTATGTGGAACAAAAGGGGAGAGAAGTTAAATTCTGATTATAAAACGGAGAGTTCCGGTCCTTGATTCTGATTGGCTGAGCCACGTGCGAAGCTGTTGTAAATTACTCTACAAACATACACCTTTGTTTACGTCTGTGTGTTGCTTGGCAACCACTTTGTTGGAACCACAACTGTTTCTGAGGAACTACATTGTTTGGTGGAAGAATACTGTTTTTATTAATATCATTACACTTTATTTGCTCTGTTTTATTTTGTGAAACCTTGCTACGTATATGGAATAACCGTTTTATAAAAGCAATAAGGCCCGTGAACGCTGTGGTTTACAGTGAATTTATAACAGCTAAGGGGCGTTGTTAGGTTCGACGCAAAGCGGAGTGCCTAAAACCCCCTTAGCTGTTACAAACCACGGCTTCTTGGGGCTTATTGCTTTAGTTAACAACACTTTCCTTTTATCTTCATTGTCGTAACTCTATAACTTGTCTTGAGCGTTAATGTGAGAGGAATAGGCATAGAAACTGTAGAAGAGGTAATGAGCACACATAGTAATGAAAAAGTGTGAAACAGACAGAGATAGAGATGAGCAACAGTGGCAGTAATTTGTAATCGTTGACCGGGGCTCCTCAGTCACCCCAGCTGTGGCAGCGCTGGCAGATCTCAGTGCCAGGCTATTTGGCCAGAGCCGGGGTTCAGTTGAATGCCCTCAGCTCTGGAGAAACACTGCCATTGTTACTCCCACAAACACTGTGTAGAAGAAGTGGCTGCAACACAGTCGGCCATACTGGCATCCAGAGGATGATTTGAAGAGTGCTGAATAGTGAAAACTCTGCGTTTACAGCGTGGAAGCTGGATTTTCTTTAGATAACTAGATAATAATGACAAATATGCATACATTAATATGACATAGAAATAAATTAAATGATGGTTATATATGAGGTTTATGGAGATGAAATCAGTGGTGAAGATACATGAAAGGAAAAATGTGACCCTGGACCACAAAACCAGTCATAAGGGTCAATTTTTCAAAATTGAGATTTATACATCATATGAAAGCTGAATAAATAAGCTTTCCATTGATGTATGGTTTGTTAGGATAGGACAATATTTGGCTGAGATACAACTATTTGAAAATCTGGAATCTGAGGGTGCAAAAAAAAACTAAATATTGAGAAAATCATCTTTAAAGTTGTTCAAATGAAGTTCTTAGCAATGCATATTACTAATCAAAATTAAGTTTTGATATTTTTACAGTAGGAAATGTACAAAATATCTTCATGGAACATGATCTTTACTTAATATCCTAATGATTTTTGGCATAAAAGAAAAATCAATAAATTTGACCCATACAATGTATTGTTGGCTATTGCTACAAATATACCCCAGCGACTTCAGACTGCTTTTGTGCTCCAGGGTCACAAATCACAAAGGCTTTCTGAGGCTAGTCTTATACACCTTAGGCAAGTCTATGACCCATCTGATGCATGTTGTACACAAAAATGGCAAAGTCCATTGTGATTGGCTGTAGAGATGTCATTATACCAGCATTGACAATAACCATGATATGTAAAGAATGAAATATCGATATAATGTTAGAGCTACAGAAGTAACTCGGTATACCAGTAACGGCATCTGGTTGATTCTCCAACATAGTAGGTGGCAGTATTGCACTAAAATGCTGGTTGTTCCCAATCATAAAATGGAAAAAAAAGAAGACACAATGTACTAATACTGCCACACGAAATTATGTCGGAGTAGATGACAGACGACAGATGACAGACCCGCCCCACTCGTCACAATGCATCATTAAAAAAAAAAAAACCTGACCTCCTCATTTTTAATTAAAATATTAGAACTGGATCTTCTGGTAAAACAACAGACTTCTCTCTCCAATCATTTAGTCCGTTTAAACTCCACCCCTCATAATATGCATTCGTTTTTTTGAGTGCAACAGCCACATTTCAAAATCCAATCAACAACCGATGGTTAGAACCAAGTCCCTGTCCTATGTTTTTTTTTCTTTTTTAATAATCCCATCATACTCAAATGTACGGTACGTCACAATATGAGAGAAAAGATCTATCGTTATTCCGTTTCATTGTGACTTTAATGCCGCCTCTCACTGAACAGCAACAGGGACCGGACCTTTTGTCTTGCCCAAATTTCCTGTTTCAAAAGGAAATATGCGATACACAATGCAATGCATAACTATTTTACATTTTGGTGAATTGATGGGGAATCCATATAAATTTGTATAATCTCATTTGCACATCTTTCGCTCCACTGACAGTTAGCTTTAAGGGTGTTAGGGGTGGGTCTTCATGCTTATTTTTTATTTTCCTAAAAATTTTATGTTTTTGTGTGAATCAGATTGTACAAATTCATACGAATGTATGAAGCCCAATTTATCAAAACTTTAAAGAATAATGTGTTTATGTAAAGAGTTATGATCAGGTTGGAATGTGTCCAGATAGGGAAACGAGTTGCACTCGTCAAGCCATTTCATTGGGTCTGTAGAGGGCTGTAATGCACTTACTACTGTTTGACATTCTATACATATTATACACATTGATGTGTTGCACCACAGTGCCATTATATAGTTGGATACTATTTGTGCATTATTAATTGCATGTTCTGGAATTGTTTGTTTGCGTGCGTGTGTGAGAGACAGTCTGACGGGATTTCACGTCCAGGGGGGGGGTGCAGCTCTCGTTAATAATTCAGATGAGGCTCGTTATCACGGCAGCACAGATCCTGCTCTGATTCCACCTTAATTAAAGCTCTGCTCACACACTCTCTAACACACACACACACACACACACACACACACACACACACTCACTCACTCACTCACTCACACACACACACACACACACACACACACACACACACACACACTGTTGAGTGTCACACGCCCGCTTGTGCCTTTTCCGTTCCTGTGCTTTCAGATAAATGCTACAGTAATGTTGCCGCAGACTATGTATTATATTCAGACTCCTTGGTGTGATTTGTTTCACCTGGTGTCGCCGCCCACAGCGGTTCAGCATCAGAATCAAGTAAGTTAGATGAAACGTGACCTCTGACCCCGGCGACAGTCTCTTAGATACTTGCTAGAACCTG
>NW_015666578.1:597226-609387 GCF_001515625.1 Sinocyclocheilus rhinocerous
AGCTCTGGGAGATTGATGAGCTGTAATGGGCGAGACGAAAGCAGCCATGATTAATGCATGCGCAGATCTCGCTGCTGCGCTCCAGATCCAGTCGGGCTCTTTCCACTGAATGACTGACCCTCGTCTCACAGAGCAGACTCTGACTGTCGACACTAAGTCTGGTCCACTTTGCAGATTACTCAGGCTCAAAACACCAGCTTAGACAGGAAAAGAGAGTGGGACATTTAAAGTGAGCTTTTGTCTTTATGTGCTAGATTAATTTCAATTGATTATACCACAATAATGACCTTTAGATCAGGCAGACGTTACGTTTTATTTGAAATTGAAGTCAGAAATTGTTTTATTCAGCAATGATGCATTAAATTGATCAGTAAAAACATGGATGATGTTACAAAAGAGTTCAGTTTCGGAATGAAAAAAAAAAGTGTTCTTTTAAATTTTCTATTCATCAAGGAATACTGAACAAAAGTTTTTTTATACAAACACTATGCAGCAACTATTTTCAATAATGATAATAATCAGCATATTATACTGATTTCTGAAGGATCATGTGACACTGAAGACTGGAGTAATGATGCTGAAAATTCAGCTTTTCATCTCAGGAATAAATTACATTTTAACAGATATTCAAATGTTGTTTTAAATTGTAATAATATTTCACGATATTACTGTTTTTACTGTATTTTTATTAAAACAAATGCGCGCTTGGTGACCCCAAAAGTGTGAATGATGATATTGTCTAGGGATCTGTGTTATCGCCTGTAAGGTAAAAATCTTAAATCTAATCTCATACTGAGCTACATAATATGAGGTATAATTCATTTTTGTAACACAAACACTGCAAAAAACTAGTCACCAACCAACCCTTCTATCTGCTCAAGAGGCAGGGGAAGAGCAGGAAGCAGGTGACAAAATGACTTTAAAAAATGAGCAGAGTTTATCAAACAATCTCAGTTGCGTCATTCCCAATGCTCAGTCTGACTTCATCCTGTAGAATCTCACTCAGACTCTCATTCAGAACTGAAAGCCATATTGAACCATATTGAAGAGCAATATGGTTTGAGATCAAGGTCTTATTTCTCTTCATGTGAGGCGATTTCTCAAAGGTATTTCTTGTCATGGAAAGACCATGCAAACTGCTTCTCTCTCCACATATTTCATTCCGGAAATATTTGAATATTCACTTTCTGGCTTGTATATTTTATTTGCATAACTAAATGGTAGATACGCGTGTGTGTCCGTGTGCTGATGTGCCTATGTGTGGTGAAACATTTTTTTTTATGAAGCAGACAGTGTGTGGATTTTGTTTGTCAGTTTGATGAAAATGGGTCAGGATGCAGGCCCGAGCGTTTAATATGCTGCCCATGTCACTGCTAACTCTCAGACACGACACATAGCCTGGAATGAACCCTTGTAGCCGCTCTCATTCTCTCACAGTTCCTCTCTCTGGATTTCATGCTTTCTCTTTTTTATGATTTCTCTTTTACACAGATCTATGCATATTTTTCGTCCCCCTTTTTCTGAAAGCTCATAAGTGCATTGATTGACACCCTGTCTGCTCACAGTAGCCAATCAGTGCAATAATATGCATTCCTCCCCCTCATTGGAGAAAAGCCATGTTCCACATGAAGGCGCGTGACGCTGTAATCCAAGCGATGATAGTAGTAAACGTAATAATAGAGGAGCGGGATGACTTTCATTTATAAAGCACATTTTTTATTTTTATAATGTCTTTGTAATGTATTAATTATCACGCGCTACAATAAAAAAAGGCAGTGGCTATTTACACTACGTTAAAATAGCGATAGAGGCTATTACAATTAGATGCTATTTACACTAATTGAAAATAGCGATGGATTCTATTTACACTACGTTAAAATAGCAGGATTTTCTGCTATTTATACTACTTATTGAAAATAGTGGCAATTATCTGCACCTCAGTATTGTAGTACATTATAAAATAGTATGCAATAATAACATATTGAATGTAAATTTTAATTTTAATTCAGATTATTAAATGGATGCCACCTAAAGCCCTCAATACACACCTACCCTAACCCTACCCGATACTTTATTTTCAACTTTTTGAATATTTCCTTAATTTTCATTGAAAATAAATGCTTTTCTTATGTGATTTGAAATTTTAAAAGGGAGAAAAAAGTTCGCCAAAAGGCGTATTCGAACCCGGGTCGATCGCGTCAAAATGAGTGCAACACACGTTTTACCACCTGCACCACTGAAGCTGATGACTGATGGCCGTCTTTTGTAATGTCGACTAGTCCAATCACACGTTGGTGGGCGGAGTTAATGTAAATAGCCTCTGCCAACAAGGCGGGCTATTTGCACTTATGCTGCGTTCAAGTCCCCCTGGGTCGTTCGTACTTACGAGTTGACAAGTCGTAATTACGACGTCAGGTGCGTTCAAGTCAGTTTAGTCGGCACAAGATGGCGGTGTACCTTCTTTTAATAAATTACAAGAAAATACAACAGGGTCTGTTAACTCTGCTTATAGAAAATGAAGAGCAAAGAATTCGCATCAGGTGTGTTTTGCGTTTTTAATATTTTTAAAAAGTAATTTATGAAGCCACTTTAATCTGTATCACATAAAAACTTGTTATTAATTGTTATATTACAAAACATCAATTTAAACAAAAATTTACCGTCACCATTCATTCCTATGATATCCATAAACGGCGATTGAGTGTCGCACAACTCTTGCTGTGTTCAAGTCCTCCTGGGACGTTCGTACTTTTACGAGTTGACAAGTCGTAATTACGACGTCAGGTGCGTTCAAGTCAGTTTAGTCGGCACAAGATGGCGGTGTACCTTCTTTTAATAAATTACAAGAAAATACAACAGGGTCTGTTAACTCTGCTTATAGAAAATGAAGAGCAAAGAATTCGCATCAGGTGTGTTTTGCGTTTTTAATATTTTTAAAACATGCAACATGGCAAATCAAAATATTTTTCACCTATAGGTGCAAAAACGATAGCATTTTGGATTTCATTAACTAGCTGCGTAACAAGAACATGACCAATTTAAGTTTATAGGACAACTAAACTATCAATTTAAACACAAATTTACCGTTAACTACAGACGTTGCTTCCATGGATTCCGCCATGTTTCTCACTGACACGCCCCCAACTCGGAAACTCGAAGCTTAAAGAAAATTTTGAGTTTCCCACTCGTAATAACGACTTTGTGGTGGCATTCATGTGCGTTCAACTCGTAAATACGATCTATCCGACATGACTTGAACGCACCATTAGTGTAAATAGACAAAAAAATACACTTCGTAAAAAAAAAAACAAGTAGGCCTATACTAATACTAACAGTATATGCGTTTGGTTCTAATATATTTTAGTAGGCTATAAATATGTGGCTATGTTACAGCTCCCACTTTAAGCTCTTGTCTTTTTCTCCTTTTCCATCTCTCCAATCTTATTCTGCTCACAGGTGATTGGAGACAAGTGGATAGCGCACGCCTCCCGCTTTTGTTGCAGTTTGCTGATTTTTCTAAAATAACTTCTGTTTTTGCTTTTCAAATAAAAGAGTGGTTTTAGTTTAATATGTTGTAGGCTCATTTATTGGTAATAATATTGATGATAATAAATAATCGAATAATATTGGGCTTGTTTTTGAAGCTGCGGTTGCTTATTTGTCTCCCGAGAGTTGGCAACAGTGTGATTAGTTGGATTAGTTTCAAACTATTATAGAAAAGCCATTAGGAATCTTGAGCATATTCCTTAAAGGGACAGCTCACCCAAAAATGAAAGTTCTGTCACCATTTACTCACCTTCATGTTGTTCCAAACCTGCATGCATTTCTTTCTTCTGTTGAACACAAAAGAAGATATTTTGAAGAATTTTGAGAGATTTGGTGCCCATTGACTTCCATTGTACAGAAAAAAATTTACTAAATATTATTTTATGTTTCATAGAAGAAAGAAAGTCATTCGATAACCTCACTTTATGACTTTTTTTCCACAAAAATTATACTTATCTAATATCATCAAAAAACAAACAGCTGCTTTAGCTATGCATTCTTGTTGTTGTTGTCGTAGTTGTTATACAATGCTAAACATTTGTGCTTGTGAGTAGTGTCCACTTATTTTATTGGAACAAAATAGATATTTTGCAAATTTGTGTAAAACTGTCTACCTAAGGCAGTCCAATTAAATAATAAGTCAAATTAAAGATGTTAAACCTGTGGCTGCAGTTCATTTTAAAACGGAAGGTCAGGTCAAGTGCGTTGCATTGAGGAATACAGTATTTCAAGCCTCTTTTGCTTTTATTCCTCTGATCCGCAGCTGAATTTTCAGCATCATTACTCCAGTCTTCAGAGTCACATGATCCTTCAGAAATCATAATAATATGCTGATTTGCTGCTCAAGAAACACTTCTGATTATTATCAATGTTGAAAACAGTTGTGCTGCCTATTTTTAATACCATAATACATTATTTTTTCATAATCCTTTGATGAATAGAAAGTTGAAAAGAACAGAATTTATTTAAACTAGTTTTTTTGTAGCAGTGTGTAAGTCTTTACTGTCACCTTTGATCAATTCAGCGTGTCCTTGCTGAATAGAAGAATAAATAACTAAATATGCATATTGCAGAAATAATAAGAGTAGTATGTTAGTATGCTATTCTGAATGTAGCCAGTGAGAGAGGAAAAAAAAACAAACATTAAACTCTTAAAAATCGTGATTGGGAGACACTCAAAGACGTAAATTGAGATGAGTTTGAGAACTGGACGGATATGTGGAGAGACGGCTGTAATTGCGTGACTCTGAACAGTGAGTTCTTCTCCTCTCAAGACAGATGATGAGAAGCCCAAAGCCAGTGGCTGTGTCCAGAATCACATACTACGACTACTCCTACTATTTCTGTATTATATATACTAAGCACAGTATGCAAAATGATGTATGCACAGAATATCTGGATGACCTACTTCGTTTGCCAAAAATTGCAGTATAAAAATATGTGTGGCACACTGTAACCCACAATGCATGTGTTCCAGTGAACCAGAAATAATACAACATCTGTGATTTTTAACTTAGCTGACTTATTATGTTTTTTTGATCATAACAAAAGTTAATATTTTAATACAAAGCGAATTCAAAGAATTTGGAAATGTCTATCATTGCATGGTGTTTCATATACTTCATAAAAATAATATTCATTGCATAGTGCATAGTAAGCAGTATGCTAGCATTCCATTCTGAACAAAGCCCCTCTCTCTCTCTCTCTCTCTCTCTCTCTCCTCCCATCTCTGTTAATGATCTTCTCGGCCTGCCGAGCTGAATCTGAGCGATGCCCACCGACAGCGTCACTCAGGCGGAAAGACACACACACTCACACACAGACATATAGAAGAGAAGAATATCGCAGACCAACATTTATCCAGAATATATGAACGAACCCACACTGACACACAATCTCTCCATCACATGTGCATAAGCAGACCTCAGCAATTCAGCGCATGTGGAGTTCAGACTCTCGAAGTCATGCAAACACACTCGCATAATTGTGCCAGAAAACACACACAAAAAGCCACATATAGTGTACAGAAAGCAACGTGAAGCAGTAGCACAGTGATAACCGACATCGACTCGATATATTATTGTACATGTTCTTTAGTGTTCTCAATGAAATATATGGTAGGGGTCAAAAGTGAGGTCAGATTGTGTGTATTATGACTCAAGACGATGCCACTGTATCTGCTCATTGAAAAAGAATTGATTTAATACAGTTAACATGGCTTTATATCTTCTCACTGGACTCCTTGAGAAGATCAGTGGTTCGTCATATTATAACGTTTTAGATCAGTTTTAGATGTAGAAAACAGTTCATGTCTCCTAAAACATAGCATCGTGTACTCACCATTTTCATCGTCCCAAGTCTATATGATTGCGTTCTTCTGCGGAAGACAAAAGCAGACATTATTCACATGTTCTTACAATGAATGTGAATGCGTTTTGAGACTGTTGAGCTTCAAAAATGACTAAAGGTTACTATAAAAGTACCATAAAGCTGCTATTATGCCAAGTCTTCAAAAGTCATGATAGCTGTGTGAGGAACAGACTGACATCTAAGTTACTGTACACTGAAGATCTTCCCCTCTTTTGAAACTCACAAATCTCTTTTGCGCTTGTGCGTATTCACATTTTGCGCAAAGTTTGAATATTTTCATACTGCAGTAGTGTGTTGAATGAATATATATATATATATATATTTGATGAGACTTTGTAGCATTTTTTTCTAATGGAACATATTCAAAAGAAATATGCCAGTCACTCACAACACATGCAAAATTAAAGATAATTTTTCACTAAAGAGTTTTCTAAAGTGTAGGTGGTATCTGTAATGTCATAGTATTTGAATGAAAAATTACAAAAATTATATGTATGTCAACTCTAAGATTATAAAACCGGAGAATCACACTGTTTTGTCTATAGGTCAAGAAATATTTTGTCTATAGGTCTTTAGGAGTCTGTCCAGTGTCATATATGTATATTAAGTGATATGCGAGTGTGTATGCGCTTGAGGCTGTTGAATATTCGTAGTGTGTGTGTGTGTGTGTATAGAATTCAGCTTTTTAATGAAGTTCTCCGTTAAGTCTCCCAAAGACTCCGCATTCCTCATACCCCCCCCATACACACCCCCGAGCGCACACACACAACTAAATGACCCCTCCCCCTTTCGCAACATACACGCTCACGCACACAAACACTTAAAACACACATTCCAAGCATCCTCATTAGCAATTCATGAGCTGAGTCTCATTAGACACTAAGTTTTAGTGCGGGCCTCTGAAGTCGATGGCTAGAGCTGTTATTAATATTTCATATGTCTTCCCATTGAGGAGCTAAAAAAAAGAGAAGTTGCTTCGCTTTGGCTACAAAGTCGCTCGAGCTCTCCTCTTTTACCCCTCTTCCTCTATTTAGACTGCTTTTATGCACTGCCTCTTTCTTCGGCGCTCCATCTCTCCGCCCCTCTCTCAGCGCACAGACCCTAACTCAAACTGACTTAATTGGGCTGTCTTTGTTCGAAGAAATGTGGACCTACCTTACTTTTCCCATAGATTCAGACCAAAGATTGAGACGTAACCCATAGGAAAGAAAAAAAATCACAAATGAGATCTCTTTAATATCTCTAAAAAAGTCATCTCGGATGTGTCTCCTCCAGCATTTCAGAAAATATCTCGCAAGATATTTGGCAAGATTCCAAAGTCTGCAATCAAAAGTCATTAGAGATCTAAAATGAACATTTGTCATCAGATGAACGGAGCTGCTATACACATTCATTATATTCAGTTATTACACGGCTCCGTGGAATACTTGATTCTGATTGGTCAGTCGCGACATTCCGAGGTATGTTATCTCGTTACCTCGACAACAACCGGTAAAAACGAATAACACAGGCTGATCTGGGTAACTGAAGTCGGCACTGTACTCTTGCCAGGAACAGTTTTTCTTGGTGGAAGCTTTGCGTTTGTTTAGCTAATAAAGTACTAAAACTCGATTCAAAATTGTGTACAATTACCTGTTATTTAATTATGTCATCCTGGTATCGCGGACTGGCTCTCTGGTTTCATACAAACACAGCTGCTGCCGTTTTGCTACGATTGTTTTGTACGCTGTAATGGATTATAAGATAACTAACAAACTGGTAAGATTTTAAAACATTTTCGTCTTAAATCTTTTATCGCCATAATTATTTATGTTGTGAAATGTTGTGTAACTGCACCGTATCTCTTAAATGTCCGTCTAGTTTGAACTTGCCGCTTGTTAGCAACTGTGTTCACAGAAGTTTTGCGTTCAAATATTTCAAGTCAAATCAATATTTAGTGTCTAATTATTTACTTATGTGGCAAGTAGCTGTGTAATAAGCGGGATAGTGTACATCCAGCAGGTTTGTATTCGCAGAACAACCCCCTTCAGGGTGATACAAGACCCCTCCCTGTCGGGGGTTATTCTGCGATAACAACCGGCTGGATGTACATTCTCCCTTACTTGTTAAATCTGATGTCACATGTAATCGTTTACGGCTCAGAGTGCGTTATCAGATCCCAGAAGCAATCAAAAATGGTGCTAATGTACACTCACTACCGAAAAATCTTGATCCTAACATTTATCTCCATACTGAAATCTCAAGTGGCCAGACAGTGATTCATCTCTTCTGAATCATTAAAATATTGGTGTATGGGACGTCATTAGCCTGGAGACTATAGCGTACACTATACACTTTTGATAAGTTATGGCGCTTTTCCACTGCATGGTACGGCACGGTTCACTTTCGGGGGGTTTTCCACTGGGTACAGTACCTGGTACCTGGTACTTTTTTTAGTACCACCTCGATTGAGGTTCCAAGTGATCCGTACCGTTACCAAAACGTGACGTGTAAACTCTGCTGATTACTGATTGGCCGGAGAGAATCGTCACTACCTGCGTCACTGAACTTGAGACACAAACACAACAGAACCGCTAGATTTAAATCAGCACAGCCAGCGAAGGATCGAACACAACTGTTTTGAACGAGCACACCTTTTTTTAACAACCAAAAAATGGCTGTTTCGTGGTCTGTTGAGGAAGTACAGACGTTCTTCTCGTTGATAGCAGAGGAGCGGATCCAGCGAGAGCTTGATGGGGCGACGCGGAATGAAAAAGAAGAGTCGCAGCAGTAGAGGCGGCACAACTATAACAACATGTGAATAACCCGCCCACTCTAAAGCGGTACTAAACTGCAGTAGAAAAGCAAACCGAGCCGAGCCGAGTCGTGCCGAGCTGAGTCGTACCACGCAGTGGAAAAGTGCCAATAGTTTAAATGAAAAGTGCTTGTGAATGACTAGTAGTAGTAGTATAGGCTTGAACCTGGAAACAGTATTCAATATGTCACACCTTAACAAGCGGGTAGCTCTATCTTCTTAGCCTGTCAACCAATGTCTTGTTTGTGCCTGCATTTCTTAAATGAAACTTTTAGGAGAAATGTTGGAGACAACTTGTAAATTAAGCATGTCTGAGAACTGTTTTCGGGAAAATTCTTTCTTGTATCCCAGCCTAATGTGCAGAGACAATGTTAAGCAAGCCATTTAAGCAAAGTTGGTTTCACCCAAAAATCTCAGTGGTGCATTCAAAACATTGCTCTTATTGTTTAAAAATCTGAGTTTCCCGAAAAAACATCGCAAGCAAAAAGTAGATCGTTGAAACCATTGGCTTGTGATGCAGTGGTCTCAACAATCAACTTAGACTTACAATGCTTTGGGAGATCAATCCCAGGCTGACACCTCAACACCAGCTCAAAAAATGGTGCGAGTTTGGGGCTGGTCTGTCTGCTGACGGGCCAGTGGCTGACGGCAACATATTTGAAAACAATCATTATTTTATATATAATATAAGTCAATGGCAGACATAGAGCAGAGCGGCATTCATGTTGAATTAGAGAGATTCAGCTAATGTGGGAGAATCCCAAGTGAACCCTTTAACCCCTCTAAAGAGGTTGGGGGGAACAGAGGGGCTCGGGCACGGCAGACACGCTGTGCTCTGGAAATAAACACATGCATGAATAAGTCAATAGTGGTCATGTCTCGAAATGTGTGCATG
This sequence comes from Sinocyclocheilus rhinocerous, assembly GCF_001515625.1. NCBI lineage: Eukaryota > Metazoa > Chordata > Actinopteri > Cypriniformes > Cyprinidae > Sinocyclocheilus > Sinocyclocheilus rhinocerous. Next base: position 606,832 of record NW_015666578.1, read on the forward strand.
AACAAATAAACGAATATGTGCGTGTGTGTCCATGTGGATGGCCAGACTCCCGTTCTTGACAGACGCCACATTCCCTGCGAATGAGAAACAGACCCGGACAGAGGGATGAGAGACAGATAGATGTCTTTAACAGCCTGATTCGAGTCTGTGCGCAGCCGAGGAAAGAATTCCGAGAGCCCCCTCCTTCCCAAACCAACTTTATTCCCACTTTATCTGTGGGAGAATATGTGCCAGTGCTCCTCTGTCTCTCATTTAAACAGTGCTGTCATGAGAGCCATAATCAAACCGAAAAACCTCCCAAAGGCAGAAGAGCAAGGCAGTATGGAACCAATTGTGATCTAACGGCAGCCAAAAAAGCCATTTACATCTGAGACAGAAGATTCACTGGGTTTCTCTCCTCATTTGACCCTCTTCTCCTGAGCGTGATCAATATCTTCTCCTTCGTCTTCCCACGTTTTCGGTTGTTGTCTCGTTCCAGGATGTTGTTTCCACAGCAGCACCGCTGCAATTTTGCAGGGGTGTTGATTTTTGTTGAGATGATGTTTCTTGTGTCTCCCCTGAATTTGTGTTTAATGAATCTTTTGCGCAGTGCTGCATAATTAATTTGTATTCTGTCAAGTCTTTTATCAGACACACCTGTCATGACACGTCGCTTATATCAGGTGTAGATTTGATAAATGGGAGCTGCGATGTGCTGTAGCACTTAATGAGGAAGCACGGAATCCAGTGTGAGAAACGTTCACAAAAGCCAGGCGGGTGTTAGGGTACTTTAACGAGCGGGGCCGGGTCGCTTTGTGACACAGTGCATGCTGGGAGGTGGCGTTCGGTGCGCTTGAGTGTTCGCTTGGAACAATTAGAGGTAGTTTGCGGCCATCTTGTGCAGTTGCCGGCGGACTAGCACAATAGGACGCGGCGCGGTAAGCCGGCGAGTCATTTCATGGGAAAGAGCGCCTGAAAATGGCGCTCCGGAAGGCGTCCTCGCTCAGTTTCTTTACAAGCGCCTCTTTTATTTTCCCTCTTTCGAACTCTATCAATTTTCCCAGCACATTCTCTCCCCTGGTTTTGTGGTTTGTCTGCCACCCCTCCTCCATTGCTACCCTGCTTGCTGTGTTCTTTATAAAGTCTTTCTCTTTCAACATCATACCCATAACCCCCCCTACACCCCCAACACACCCTCACACGCACTCTGACTCTCCTACATTCAATTCCCTGTCTTCCTTTCTTTCTTTCTGTCTTTCTCTGCCTACTATGGTCAGGTCTCATGGGGAAAGACAGTTGGCAGGAAGCAGGCTTGCTGCCATAGCAACAGGATCACTCCCTCTCCCACAGGTCTCCTTAGCAACCGGTAGCTTGGCATTGTTGTAATGAGCGGACCCTATGTGCCAGGCTAACAGAGCACGAGTGTGTGTGTGCATGTATGTAACCGAGTGCATATTTATGTGCTATGTCTTATTGTGAAAAAGGGCCGTGAGATCCAAGGCGTTTTTGGGTCTGTTTTGTGTATTCAAATCATATATGAGTCTTTTGTCCTTTTTCATCAACTTGCATATTAAAGGATACATCTTAAACACATTAATGTAACAGGTTTTAATTAACAATCATGTGACCAGGTGCTTCCCAATCTGTTTGGGGTTTGATTAAAGCGATCAGCTCAATCCATGCCCTGCAACCGAAATAATTGATGCGTGACTTAATTAATGATTTACTAATTAATTGTGCATGCTCTGCCTAGAACAGAGGATGACTTTGTGTTCGATGATAAAGTCAGTCATAGTTGTGCACACTCGTGTTTTTGCTTGCGGAGAGAGCAGCAACACAAAAGACTAAAGAAATGCCATTTGTTTGTTATGAATCAGTAGGCTACTTTTTTTCCTACACATTCTCTCACTTTTATTTACCTTCATAGTTAAAAATTTGGTCAATTTTAGTTATTCAAATGTAATTCAATTACTCGTGCATCAAAACCCACACAGCAAAAAATTATTTTATTAATCTGTATTTTTGTCTCATTGTTTCAGTGAAAAACATTCAAACAATCTTAGATTAAGATAAATAGTAACACTTTATCTTAAGGACCAATTCTCAATATTAACTAGCATGCATAACATATTGGCGGTTTATGGGGGCTTATAAAGCACATATTAATGCCTTATTCTGCATGAAAATATTATAGATCCCTTAACCCTACCTAAACTTAACAACTAACTTAATAAGCAGCAACGTAGGCATAGTTAATAGTTAATCAATAGTGAGAATTGGACTTTAAAATAAAGTGTGACCAGATAAATTTATTATAATCAAGATTATAATATTAATAAGTATTTTTCATACTTTATTATATTTTAAGTAAAACATAAATTTGGTTATATTTGTACTTAACACATGAAGAAAAACATTGCCAGTGGGGTAAGCAAAATAAGTTTTCATATCTTATGCAATTTTGCTTCTCATGTGAATTTTATCTTGCTTTAAGGATATTCAGATTGGTTTAATGGGAAAAAACTAAAACAAATACTTATTAATATATATATATATATATATATATATATATATAAA
>NW_015666578.1:609422-612302 GCF_001515625.1 Sinocyclocheilus rhinocerous
TATATATATAAATTATAAATAATATATTAAACTGTGTACAATTATTTAATATAATTGTATGTTGTTTTATCACAGCAAAGTTTATATCACAACAAGAGGTGTGCATCTGTGCACAGGACCCAGGTGTAAGACAGTTCTTCTGAGTCTGTGCGATCTCCCACAGGTGTCTGTACTCTCCACCTGTTGTGTGAAAGCTTAGCTGGGGATCGTCATCATTTCAGGCTGACGCTGCTCTTAGCGCTGCCCCAGTCTGGGCTGCATGCCACGCGACGACCGGGCAAACGTATGCCAGGGGGCGGCTGTGCTATGCCGTGCCCTGCTACGCAATGGCGAAGAACTGGCTTTTATGCCCTGAAGGTCTGGTCAGCTCTGGCATGCAGGGCGGATTTTCCGATCCCCTGCACCGCTCTCAGATGCTCCTTAATCTGCCTGCTCTATTTTTAAACCTCCCTCCCCTCTTTTTGCTCTATCTGTCCATCCTTCACTTCCTCCCACTCTCCCTCCCTCCCTCAGGCTCTCCCCGTTCCCAGGGAACTTGGCCCAGCTCGCCCAGCAGCTCCAATTAGAGCTCGGTCCAAGGGGATGGAGCGCACTAGCTGGCTGCTCCCACCTACAGGTCCCCAGGGGCCCCGGCTTCTTTTCCGTGCCCAGTCTACCTCTCTCAGGTTAGGCTAAAGCTCCAGACACGGGCCCTCCCTTCCCCTGGTCCCTCTGGTGGGTGGGCATTCCACAGGGAAGAGAGCGGAGAGAGAGGCCTTCTGTAGCCAAAGCATTGGCTGTAATGATGGCACTGCTCTGTTTTTAGAATATGAATGCTGGGCCTCCATCATTAACAGTGTCTAATTTGAAGACAAAACATTAAAGGTTCAGCCATAAATGAAAATTCTGTTATTTACTCTCCGTTATGTCATCCTAAACTCAAATGCTCTGTTTTTTTTCCCAAGGATCACCAAAGCAGAATTTTCAAGAGATTGTTATAAAGCTCTTTTCCATATCTCAACATTTTATGGAAAACAGTGACCAAGACGGAAAAACTCCACTGCAGCTTTCAAACGGCATTTTCCATTCCACATATTTAAACTGGCACACCACGTTCAGTTATGACATGCAACAACCAGTGGGGTTTTGGGAGCACTGTAATGATGTCAGACTTTGTGTGACAGGTCAGTTTGACATTTTAGCTGAAGATTATGAACAACGATGAATAACGACTTAAATTTCAGTATGTTCCCTATACAAATCTATCGTATGACTTCAGAAGACTCTGAATGTAGCATGTTAAGGCTGTATTACACTGAACAGATTTCAAAGTCCTACTGAAGTGCCTTGAAACACACAGCGTTGTTCAGTATGTTGACGTAATTTCCACTGAAACGGGAAGTTAGGGCTCATCCCTGTATTTAGCCAGTAGTGTTTTGTTTATTTCGCAGCCCAGCAAAGCAGCACTTGACAGCTTGTGACAGCTACAGTTAAAAACAAAAAGTCTACTAGATTCCCCCTTTGGATTTAATTTAATATAGAACTGGTGAACTAACCAACCGAAAACAAAAATAACAACTTTATTCCACATTTCGGCTGGGTCAGCACCACCACACGCTCGCGTCATGATACTGTCGTGAACGCGCGTCCACAAGTGACGCAGTAGAGAAGAAAATGTGGAATAAAGTCGTTATTTTTGTTTTCTTTGTGCAAAAAAGTATTCTCGTAGCTTCGTAACTTTACAGTTGAACCACTGATGTCACACGGACTACTTTGTCGATCATCTTGGTACTTTTCTGGACCTTAAACATAGTAGTTACCTTGCTGTCTATGGGAGAGTCAGAGAGCCCACATATTTAATAAAAAATATCTTAAATTGTTTTCCGAAGATGAACGAAGGTCTTACGGGTTTCGAACAACACGAGGGTGAGTAATTAATGACAGAATTTTCATTTTTGGGTGAACTAACCCTTTAATTCAACCCAATGGAAATCATGTTTAAGCTGTATGAATCACTCCCTATCCCCTGTGTAGTGCAATATTTGCCCTTCGCCATGAATGACATAATAAATGTGTAAACAAGTTTTCAATTGCAGCTTGAATTTTAAATTCATGGAGACTTTAAAACACTAGGTATCATACATTTGTCGACTTTGTAAATAGTTACAGAAGAAAAACTGGGCATCACACACTAAACGACTGAGGATCATTTACACACTACCGGACTTTCAGGTTATTTCAATTACAACAAACTCATGCAGAAACACGTCTTGTTGCTAGGAGACACATGATAAATGAAAACAACATGTGTCGGCTCAAAATAGCGAACATGTTTGATACCCTTTGATCAAAGTCTGAAGCTAAAAAAATTGACTCTGTGCCCATCATACACCTTGTGATTTTCCAGGAAACCTGATAACTCAAATCTGCAGACTGGTTCTGACTTTTGGCAACTAGCATCAACTTGTCCAGACTGTAAACGGGGACAAAATCTGGGCAAATGTTGTGTAGTGTATTCCAGCCTTTAGTCGTATGGAGTGTTTTGTAACAGACGTGGCTGGAACAACATGGGAGCCTAATAAAGACTACAATAAAGAACACAAACTCGAATAATGTTTTACTTAAAGGGGTCATATGCTGCGATTTCAATTGTTCCTTTCTCTTTGGAGTGTTACAAGTTCTTGGTGCATAAAGAAGATCTGTAAAGTTCTTTAAACTTTAAACTCAAATCCAAAGAGATATGCTTTATAAAAGTTAAGAGTGAACCACGCTAAACCTAAAATGGCTCGTTCTAACACGCCCCCACATGTCTACGTCACTATGTGGGAAGATTTGCATAACACCGCCCAAATGCTCACGCAAAGAAAGAAGGCGTAACTTTTATTCTCGCTGTAGTATTGT
>NW_015666578.1:613248-626796 GCF_001515625.1 Sinocyclocheilus rhinocerous
TTGTTTCTATAAAGTGGGGCAGTTCCAACTTTGCAAGGACAGTCTGGCGCTTCTGACTCATAGACTGTAAGTACATTTTTTATATTTAAAGAATTTGCCACTGACGATTCAAACGCGAGTTTTGAGAAGTGTAGAGTAGCGCTTGTTGTTTGTCGTTTCACCAGACATGGTTTTTTGTTTACGCAGTGTGATACGCAACGCGTAAAAAGACAGTATAAGTCATTATAATCAGTAATTATGTCCCCACTGGATGCAACAAATGCCTCGTTTGTAATGGGTTTTATTGTTTTTGTCTTTTCGCGCCGGGACAGGGCATCACAATATGTTAAGGGGCGTAACATTTCCATCACACGCTTGAGGTATTCAGCCAATCACAACGCACTGAATAGCTAGCCAATCACAGCACACCTCGCTTTTCAGAACGATGAACTTTGTAAAAATCGAGGCGTTTCAGAAAGGCGGGGCATAGAGGAAAAACAATAATGTACAGTATGTGGAAAATAATGTGTTTTTTGAACTTTAAACCGCATAAACACATTGCATTACACCAAATACACAACATAATGTTCTTTTTAGCAACGTCATATGACCCCTTTAACAAATTAATACATAAAACACATTCCGTATTAACCAGAAATAATGTTGTTAGCAAACGTCTGTTAGCATCATTATCAGGATTGTTCGATCCTATAATTTCATATTGCTCCATCCGTCATATAGCCCACACCTCTCTCTGCTTTCCACCGTTCCCCTTAATCGCCTGTGAGTTCTTTCTTTTCCCCCAAACAGTCGAGCACCGCCTGTGACATCACTCACAGGAAGTGCATCTTTAGCGTTGGCTAATTTCCATCGATTGCCTCCAGACAGGCTTAGCAGACGCGCCCTGTTCCCACACAGAACTCTCATTTTAAGTCTCCTCGCCTGCAGGAGTCCTCTCTCGCTCTCTCGCTCTCGCACAATGAACGCAGTCAGCGCTTTTATCTCCTACCCCACTTGTGCTTATTATCAAATAAATGCGAGGCAGAGAGATACCCATTGACAGTAGCATGCATAATGACTGCTGGCTGTGTGAAATGGATTAATAAATAATGGGTGAACGCGGCTGAAAACAGCTTTTCCAGTCCTGCGAGCGAGCAAGAATGCTCGACAGAACAATCCCCCAACACACGAGCCGTGCGTTCCGGACCACGTCGAATGGAACACTGTGCAGAATGTAAAACAGAACGCTGCCTTGAATACTCGGAGGAGTCTGCTCAGTAAATTAGAACGCTCTTTAAAATGAGAAACAGATCGCTTGGCAAATGCTACCCGGAATAGTTCGCTCAAACTTCGTGTTAGATAGCGTCTTAAACGTCTTTTATTTCCACTGAAATGCAGACACTACCGTAGCTATGGCCTTTTGTGCTGCTCAGAAACTGAATGAAATCTAAGGCACTTAGTGATTTACGTGACCTTGCATGAAAAATGAGCCGCGATCCTTCCAAATCCCATTCATTGCCCATTGTGAAGTTGATCCAAGGGCTCTAATCCAAGGCCTACATCAATGAATAGTGGACTGAAACACTGTATCATAGCATCATTTGATTAAAGCTTCTTTCTGGATCCACTTTGAATGGATCATATTTAGGGTATTCATCAATAGGTGCTTTAGGGAAAAGATTATCTGACTAGGGAGCAGGTCACAGATTCAATCACAGATTCTCCCTGACTTTAAAACAAAGTGGTTTTAACAAACCTCTCTGTTAATGTAAGTGTTGAAAGCCTTGCTTTCTCGCTGTATGATATTTTGTTTTTAGTGTGTCAGGGCAATTGTTAAGGCGGAACTTTCCATGTAAAAGCAGCCTTTTTATGACTTGTCGTGGGCAGATGTGCCTAACACGAAAACAAGAGGGCGGAGGCGACCATTGGCGCCAGGCGGTCAAATACATAGGTAATGATCTTGGTTATAAACCTTAATTTGACTAAATGTACCAAGCTACATATTAGCATAAATTACAAAAGATGGTAAAATTGAGAACAATGTCATTTAGTTGCTCCTTTCCACAAATAGGGTACAAAATAAGACTTGAAAGTATAAACATTTCTATCAGTTGTTTTATTATTTTCTGCCGGAACGACCACAGCATTGCAAGTAACAAGGTTCAAATTTAGCCTATACAGTAAGATGCCAAATGTTGGTTTGTAGTTATTAATGAACCAAAGTTTATCTGTGGAATGTGCCACTTGTTTAAGGAAGCATTAGTACCCTGAATCTAATCTGCAGTCTATTTAGTTATGTAATGAAATCTCCTAATTTTTCATTTTACGCCGGTCATCACTCTTCTTCTACACACCTCCTGCATGGCCAACATCCCTTCAATCCCTGTTACTTTGTTGTGTTCCAGGGGTTATAGTCAGCTAAGAGGCCACCAGATTTAACCAGGATTAGCCCTAGATTTCTCTGGATTATGCAGGCTGGAGTGGGATTAAACCTGATTGCCAGATTTTTCTGGTTTGCCGGGCATATTTGAAAGTGTCTGTATATCAGGTTGTGTTTGAATGTAGAGCGAGTGTGTGTATGTGTTTAAATGTTTTCTCCACTGAGCACACTGTTCTATTTGGAAGGTCAGCCTTCATGTGTGTGTTTGACTAGCAGGGTGTTTTAAAATGCTCATGATTAAAATGCTAACTGAGGTCACTGTTGGCCACTAGTAGACGTTACTCAACTGCAGTATCCAGCTATATCAGGTGGCAGTAAGCTTCACTTCATTGGTAGTCGTTGCACTTTGTTGCATTGCCAACATGCTGTTGCTTACTTTATATTGCCAACTATGTTTGGCAGTGAATCCAAGTTTTACTGTCATTGCAAATGACTGTCATACTGTAAATCAAGAAGTTGTAATTTCTCAATTCCATGTGTCTGATGACTCTACATCTCATCGTTGCAGACGACAAAAATCATTTACTGGTGAAACATCTACTATTATAAAATTGACATCTTCTTTGTCAGAATTCACTAATAATGTTGACCAAATAATTGTGCAGCTGCAGCATCTACCAGCATGGGCTAACTGCAGACACTAAGCAGCTAATACTGTTATACCTCATATTTCGTAGAGAGGTCATTATTACTGCAGCATTACACTGGGACTTTATGTAAGCTTTGATAAGAGAGTATCAGTTAATAGTTGCAGATGTAACCAGAGTAGTTGCAGAGAGTGCGTTTGGGTGTATCAGAGAGAGCCAAAGCAGGTCATCAGCAGACGGCTACATGGCTGGCCAGTGAATGACTCAGAGGCAGAAGAGCTTGAAGGTGTCTGGGTCAAATTCCGAACCACAGACCTGCTATTTATAACGCTCACCACAGGCCACACCACCACAGCAATTGTGACTTCATGAATAATCTGCTTTCATCAAACACCCAGTGCTCTACCTCTTCCCCCGTCTTAATGGAGACACTAAGGGCAAAGAGCAAATGTTATCAACGACTAAACGACGACTTGTGGTCTTTCAAGTCTGAGAGTTGTCATGTTTTAAAAATGCAAGCTTTCTACAACAAGCTCATGTGTAGACGGCAGTTTGGAGAACTGATCTGTGGAGTGGTGGGGTGCTGGTAGCTACTGTGAAGTCATGCAGCCTATAGTTGACTTGCTAATCATTGTTCCTCTGAGACAGATCAAGCGACGGTGTGACTGCTGATGATTGAAGCTCTCTTGCGAGTTGGGCGAGTCGTCTGACTGTCAGAGATGAAAGCATCAAACAGCATCTGCCTCTCTCTTCCCCCCGCTTCTCGCACGTACCTCCTCTTTTCCTGTTTCCACAGTAGTCATGGTTACCCCTGCAACAGAGCACGCTTGCCTGAGCTGTCAGGGCGTCGTGCTCAGATCACCTCGCGCAGGTCGTTTCGGTACGCAGTTCCCACTCGTGACACTGTGCTTCAATTTTGCTTTGATTAAGTCAGCCCAGGAAGCATCTGGCTCTTTCACCAGCACGGGGGCTCGTGTCATTTGGCAGAATAACCGAAGGAGAATAAAACCCCTTCCTGGGGGGTGAGGGGACGCAAATACATCTTGCTTATCCAATTTCTCACCACTCTGAATGGGAACGGAACAAAATGCAGCAAATCTGCCACCGGTGTTAGGGGACGAATTAGCCCCTCAGGTGTGAGGTGACACTGAAACAGCACGCTCTTCGAGATTAGCCTGCTTTACAGTTGATATCCAGCTGTAGTGTAAATTTTGCCAAGGTAATTGTTTCTTTTCAGTGACTGATATCTGACCACTCATGTGAGCGGTAATGGTTCTCAGAATCACTACGGAAAACAAGAGGCTGCTTTCCGTAAGGGGGTGCGACGGGGGATTATGGAGTATAGATGGGCTGATAGACGCACTTGAAGCGTAATTGTATTGTGGATGATTGAGGGACAGGAAGTAGATTTGTTTTGTCTTATTTGCATTTTTTCTTCAGTCAGAGCAGGTGAATGAAATTAGTAGTGTGATTTGTGCTGGGATGGAGAGCGAGTGAAAAGAGAGTGATAAACAGATGCGGGACACAGGGAAAGAGATGAATGAGTGTGAGAATGAGGGAATCTGAGTGAAGGAAGGTGTGAAGAGGCTATGTAGCTTTGAGATTGAAAGACGGTGTGTTATTGTAAGGAGTGGAGCTTGCACTACATTAATGGTGCTGTGTACACATGCCAATCCATAATATGGATTGTTGGTAATGTTCAGAATTTGATGGACTGATGATTTTCCTGCTGGATAAATAGAAACAGAGAGGGAAATAGAGATCAGTTAAGATGATCGGTTGAGACTCTGAATGTTGTGTGCCATGCCCATCGTCCAGAATGGACAACTAGGAGCATTGTCCTGGGCCCTGTAATGAGGGCCCTTTATGATATAGCCTATTCATTGCGTCTGAGGGAGAGGGGACCAAGTATAAATATTTTGTCAAATGCCCCATTAATTTTAGGCATGACCATACTGTGAGCACCACCTTCCTGTGAAAAGAGCATGCAACAGGGAGAAGCAGATTGAGGGATTTGGCCCTTTTGCTTTTTTTTCTCAGGGATGGTTAGGAACATGCTGTCCTAGTCTGTTCTGAGTATCAGTGCTGTGCTGTCTCAGAGTAGTTGGCCTCATTCATTTTATTTATCTTTCTTATGATGTCTTGTAAGCCTAGCATATCATTCTCCAGCTAATCAAAAAGCAGCTTTATTCAAAGGAGTCCATTCCAACCTCAGTAGAATCTAATCAATAAAAATGTCTGATTGCAACAGATTTTACTCATATATAAAATAAGTAAATATCTTGTTGATTTTAATTATTTCTGCTATTTATGTGTGGAGGTACTGGATAAATACTTTAAACATGCTATTGAGAGTGCAATCTTTACACTGAAAAAAAATATATATGCTATTCGGTATGGGAGACCTTGCAATTGTGTGAAATATAAAGTTCATTGTTAGGCAAGATGCACAACGGAATGTTTGAAAAAGCTTTTGCTGTGACTTTATTTACTATATAGTACAGCCTTGAACCTTTATAATAAAAAAATAAAGTCACATAATTTAATTTAATTAAAATCATATTTATTAAATCCAGAAGACTTACTAATGTGAAATAACTCAGATTGATAGTGGGCCTCTGTAAGTTCTGTGCAGTAATATACACATAGCTACTGTATGTGAACAGGTGTTTCATGTCATAGTTGCTATACTGCACTGCTGGAACAATGCATTGACTGATTCACATCCGAGACTGTCCCTATCATTAACATTCTTAACTCCATTGTTGTTGCACAGCAAAGAAAGAAATGCATTTCTCTGCTGCATTTGTACCACTGAAGCCTTTCCCTCTCTCTCACTCTGTCTCTCTCTATCTCTCTCTGGTTTCCTTTGTCTGGTGCTCCTCCAGGTTTGCTAGTTTGCCAAAATCACGCCTCACTCTCGCTTTCTCGTCTCACTCTCTGGCTTTCCCTCATATTTCCTCAAGACTGCAATCGATAGAGGCGTCTGTGATCAGATTGCCACGTGTGATTCATTTGGGTAACCTTGACTACGGTTTGATGTGCGTGTGGACTTGGCTAGGCTAGCTGCAGCGTGAGTCAGAGAAAGCGTGTGCCGTGCAGGAGCTGGTCTGCTTACAGTATTGATTTGCCTGAGCAGCCAAGAGGGGTTTCACCTCTTCCTGCAATCAGTGCTCTGAACTGCTTTTGAGTTTTTATAGGAACTTGCATAATTCTTGTGAGATTAGAACCTTGAATGGTCTTATTTTGAAGATCTGTTGATTTGCATGGCACTTGCTTAATATACAATAATTCTAAATACCCCTTTTTGGAAAATGTTTATACCTTGAAATTGTCTGAGAATAATCCTGAATAATATAATATACACTGAATACCACAGTTCAGGGTTCTTCAGCAGGGGGTGTCCATCAATTACTGTTTGATTTGTACAAAAAAAAAGTGTGTTAATGATTCTGTACATCATTAATGATCATTTTGGCTCTGTAATGTATTTATCATAATAAAGTATGAAAATATATTGACATGGTTCTTTAAGTATATTATTATAGGTCAGGCCTAATGTAACGCAGAACACAGAATATGTAATAGGGGTCCCTGCACAGTCTCTCTTATCTAACAGGGGGCCTTGGCCTGAAAAAAAGGGTGTATAAATATCTTCATTTTCTACATAAGATTAAGACACACAATATTAATAAACCTCAATTCAAAATCACTAATGCCTCTATCTTATTTCTCCCTGTTCCCCTTATTTCTCCTTTCCACAGAACTCCATCAGACACAACCTCTCCCTACATACCCGCTTCATCCGTGTTCAAAATGAGGGAACAGGAAAAAGTTCCTGGTGGATGCTTAACCCAGAGGGCGGAAAGATGGGCAAAGGGCCCAGAAGACGAGCTGTATCCATGGACAATGGCACTAAATACCTTAAGAGCCGAGGCCGAGTCAGCCGGAAGAGAGCAGGAGCTGTGGGAATGGGCCGAGAGCTTGGAGGACCCGGAATACAGGGATCGCCAGAACACGGAAGCCCAGCTGGTAAGGGAGTAATGGGAGTTGGGGGTGAAGAGTTTGATGCCTGGACAGACCTCCACTCCAGAATAAGCTCCTCTGCATCAACGTTAAGTGGATGCTTGTCTCCTATTCTGGCTGAGACAGAACCTGATGAACCAGAGGAAGGAGGACTTTCCTGCTCAGCCTCCCCAAGACTCTACCCTAGCCCCACCAGCACAAGATCTCCAGCCCTGGGAACAGGGGGACACTGTCCATCTGTCGAGCTCCCGCACCTAGCTGATCTAACTGGAGCCATCAGCTTGGAAGAGGGCTACTCTCAGCCTCTACCACTTAAGCGCAATGGATATCACTATGGCCCTGGGCCCAAAGGAGAGACCTCCTACTGTGGAACGGTCTATGGCCAACCATCCATGGGCATGCTTAGGCATCATACGCCTATGCAGACGATTCAGGAAAACAAGCCTACCAGCTTCCAGAGTGCTCTTAGGGCATACTCAGAGAGCAATGTCCTTGAAAGTCTGCTTGCTGGAGGGCCACAATTCTGTGGTAAGGACATGGTTGTGGGGCAAGGAGCAGCGTCCCATTCCCTTATGTCACAATCTAACAGTGCCGTGCACTCTCATGGCCACAATCAGAGCCACAATCACAGTCAGAATCACAATCATAACCCAGAGCATAGCCACAATCGCAATTCCAGTCAGAGTCTTCACAACAGCCATGGAGTAACCCACGAGCAAAACCCAAGCCATCATCACAATCCAAATCAAGCTCATAATAAGCATCACCCAGGTCTTGAATACAATCACCACAAACACCACCGTGGCCACGACTATGTTCAATCTCATGACCACAAACTCAATGCTAGTCCCAATCCCAACCACATGCACAATCACCTGCAACACAACAACTCCAGACAACCAGACCTTTCTCCCAGGGGTAACAATGACATGTTGCAACCCTACAACCACAAATCACCCAGCCTTTATGGCTCACGTGCTCACCTTCCTTCTACTGCCCTGCCTCCTAACCCTGCCAGTGTCTTGGATGTACCCCAAGACCCTTGTCGCCTGGCTTCAGCCCCTCACCCTCGCCATCAGTCCTACCCAGGTTCCCACCTCCACCAGGGCATGACAGAACCCTGGCAGGGTTATTACCACCACACATCACAGAATTCTAATTACCATGGCAACCACCAAGCTAACCATCACCAGGATCCTCACAACCGGTTGCAGTCTGAGCTGGAACTGGCTGTGCAACAGAGCAGTCTGGATTGTGACGTGGAATCCATCCTCCTGAACGACTTCATGGAATCAACAGAGGGAATGGACTTAAACTTTGATGGGTCGCTATCACAGGGTGTTGGTATGGGAATAGGTTTGGGAATGGGAATGGGAATGGGGGTTTTTGCAGGGCCTCAGCAATCACATAACAGCCAGAGTTGGGTGCCTGGGTGAACTGTGGGGGCATTGAGGACCTACATTTAGGCAAAACGTTCAACCATACAGCCTTCTTAAGGGCAGCAGGTCAAGTCGGGAACTCAATTGAACAAATTGACCAAGATTCCCTTTTGCTGATGTCATATTCTGGACTCAGAGTTATCCCTTGCCCCATTTCCTTAAAATCCCCCCTCACCCCTTCTATTCCATTTTCCCTCCTGTGGAATAATGTCATAGCGGCCTAACAGTCCTTTCTGTGGTTCATGTCCTTCAGTTTGTGCTCAATTCATCACCTCCATGTCTTTCTGGGCAAAAGCTCTGAAGCACTTTACATCGCCATCTATTCCGATGCTGTAATGACCACCCCGCAACCTGGAGGAATCACATTGTCTGCTGGCCTGGGTTTAATGTATGCAAATGACTTTGTTATCCTTCCTGAACAAAAAAAGTAAATAAATAATTAAGCGTTGGTGTTGTTTTACTAAACATGAGTACAGGATTGAGCAGTTGCTATAGCTGTCTGAGTGTCTGTGCTGTCATTTGTGTATTCGTCAGTGTGTGCGGGTGTCTGAGTGTTTGAGTGTGGAGCTGCTTTTCTTTGGTAAATGTGTGCACCTCCTCCCAAGTAGGTCTATTGGATGTCCCTTTATTGTGGGCCAGGACAGTCATCCATCAGACACACTCTATTGATATTCAGCATATCCTTTTTAATCTCCAAAGTAATGCACCAGCTATGCATCACCGTTGAAAATAGAATGTGATGCTTGGAGTGTGCAGGGCTGTTTTTCCCCCGGACACACAATGGCTTAATGTGTTTTGGCGAAAGTGATGATTAAAGTCACTCTGCAGTAAGTGGGGGGCAGGGGGAGGGGGGTATTAGAAGGAGGTAGGGAGGGCAGAGATTGAGAGATAGAGGGGGAAAAGGAGAAATGCAAATATTATCACTATGCCCCCTTCCTCTCAATTCTGTGAATTTATAAAGCTTTCCCTGTAATGAAATAAGGAACGATCCAACACTACAGCACATCCTGTGCAGGGTTCTTTCCTGGTTCACCTCAGCCTAGCTACTCTGTGGCAGCCTTCCTCTGTCTTCAACCAATGCACTGGCTTTATTCTGGCTACATTAGCATTCTTCATCCTTCTGCCTATGCAGTGTTACCCTAGGTAATCAATGATGATTGATAAAATTTAAAGCTTTGTCAACCCTTATTAACTGTGTGTTAATGTAATACAGAGCTGGAATTGGGAAATGTATCCTTAATGAATTACAGCTTGACTAACCTGACTAACTATTTGATGGTAGTGCTACCTCAAGGTTGCAAAAGGGAAGGTGTCTCATAATCTGGTTTGAGTTCACAACAAATTTACAGAATGGCAATTCCACCATTTTCCAGAGCCTTTGTGTCCTACACTAGTGAACTTTATGCTGATTAATTCAGTCAGCAAGCAAAAAATGAGTGCTATCTTCTCTTTGCAGACGTCCCCTATCATGTTGCCCTTATCCAGTGATCTCCCAGACTCAAGTAATTAAGTGCAAGTGTATATTTTCTCATTCTGAATGTAATATAACACCAAGGATTCAAATAGAAAGACTCCTCTAATTATGACATGGTTTGGTGAGGTTAGAGGAAACATATGGGGCATATTTATGCACACATTGTAGATCCCAGTTGTCTTATCCTATTATGGCCACTAGATAGGGGTGGACAAAGCAATGGAAACACCACATAGAAAAGGAGTTTGAAGAGAATGATAGCATATGCCAAACATAGTAAAAATGCATTGGCAAAGACAAACAGAAGTCGCAAGTCAGTGCTCACTGACAATCAAAAACATACGAAGTACAGCATCAACAATTGAAGGCTATGTGAATCAGTACTTCTCTGACCAAGTCTTTACAGAAGGCATTTTCTAGCATCAGATGGTAAAAGCACTGTTCACTTGTGATGTTCCATAATAAGAGGATTATAATGTCTCCATGCACACTACTAAACAAATTCAAGAGTAATTTCATGGCTGCCAGGATAAAGTCACCTTCCATGGCCAATCACCAAATCAGAACATCTTTGAATTTTTATGTAAATTTCTGGACCACAAGATTCCACCCCCTTCATTACTAAAGAATTGGATAGGTCTGTTCCTTTAGCATTGCAACAAGTACTTGTTGTGAAGGAACTCTTATCATTTCCTTGATATTTATATACTGTTTGGTGTTTCAGGTTATTTTGTCCACTCTTTGTATCTTTATTTGCTTTTGTCTACCATTATTGATGTTCCATAAAGTGCATCCACATCCCCCCCAGGTTTTTTTTTTTTTAATTATTAAATATGCTGCCAGGTGCTTTCTCAGAGGCTAAAACTGTCCACAGATACATGACTTGGATGCAGCTTTTTGTTCTGCTTAAATTTTGATGTGGAAAAACGTAAATGGAGAGAGAAATGGAGAGCGCAGTTAAAAAAGATAAAGGAAGCTGACAGAGAGTGAGTTGAAAAGGACGGCACTAGGTTGCTTGAAAGAAAAAAAGCCCTCACAGATAAAGATGGTGTGTGTGTTTGTGTGCATGAGAGAGAGAGTCTGTCAGAGTAGCTTCCCTCAGCAGAGCTGTTTGAATCAGGCCAAATTTCAAGTGGCTCTCTACAGTGTTTCTCACACAGCCCAATCAGATAGCCATCCCTCTTTCTCACTGTCTCTCTATCCTGCCAAGGACAATGAGCCATGTCTTCATCCGCTTTCATTACCGTCTTTATGTTCTTTTCGAGGTGGCCAGGAATCTGTTTTTATCCAACTGTGATTTTGCTGGCCTGCTCCTGCTTCAGTGCTCAGCTTCATGTGTGTGTGAGCGTGTATGTGTGTGTGTGTGTGTGTGTAGCACAGTGACGTACCTGAAATGATATGAACATGAATTGAAATTGTGCCCTGGTATTTACTATGCCTGGCTATCAATAATATAATATAAACAGTTTATATTTATTGGGTATAAAGATGGGCTTGTGGATGACAGTTTGGAGCTTGTGTATCCCATTCATCTATATTACAAGATCATGATTCTATTACAGTTCATTTCTGTCACATGCTGTACAAAAATCTGTATTGAGAAAATTGTATAATATTTTTTGACAAGCAAATATCAGTTTTATTTCTTTTTTTAAATGATGTATCTGCTCATCTTGTGGCCTGTAAAATAAAACAAAAGAGAACTTGAAAAATGTTAAAGTCTTTTTTCTGCCAATGTGTGTAAAGAATCATACATGATTCTTTGCATTTAGTTTCTTGCACAGACCAATCGTTTCGTGTCTTTACACATCAATGTTTTGCCACGAGCCGCAGGGTTTAATTTGGTTTTGTTTTTTGACTCTCAAAGCCATGATTCCCATCCACTTGCATTATAAGACTGACAGACTGCAACGGTTTGACTTAAAAATCTTCGTTTGTGTTCTACTGAAGAAACAAATTCACCTACATCTTGGATGCCCTGGGGGTAAGCAGATAAACATCAAATTTTAATTTTTGGGTGAACTATCCCTTTAAGGATATTCTGGCCAAGCTGTAAAACTGACATCAGAGAAGGAACGTCATTCCAGAGGGGAAGCAAATGTTCACATTTTGACTAAATATTACAATATCTAGCCAATTTGTTTACAGTGAGAGTACATTTAGTAGAAAAAAATTTCAGAGAATTACAGGAGAATCATCTGAGACAAACTAAATATTAAACCATAAATGAGAATTCAATTAAGTCTCCTGAACTATGAAAGCATGACCCCTGAGCAATAAATGTTTCCTTTGGGATACCACAGAGGTCAATGAGAATAATACTCATTATGTGTGTTTCCATGTGTGTCATGGGAATTTCATATGGTAACAACAGGAAATGCAGTTCATATTGAGAATCAGCATTCCAAGATCTGTTTACTGCCTAGGCAGCTGCCTTCTAAGGTGACATGACTGATTGAAATGCTTTACATAGTCAGCAACTCCTCACACAAATCTCATTTCAGTTGACTTCAGTAGTTTGACAATAGCATGTTGCTAAGCTAACACTACTATTCTATACTTCACATAAAAATATATAAAACACAAATATTTTGGAGAAGAATACATTTTTATGTACACGTATACTTTTCAGCACTGAATAAAATCTACATTTATTTAGAATTCACATTGTTCACAACTCTGCCATCACAAAATTTTGTAATTCATTCTAGGATGCAATGCTGCATTAGAATTAAGTGTCATGATTATGCTGCCTACCTTTCTGGACAGCCGTCATATTGGAAGCACATTTATGATGTAGGAAGTTCACTATAGGTTTTGGAACAGAATGTGTATGCGCTAATGTAAAAGTGCATAATTTATGCGTGTGTGTGTGTGTGAGAGAGAGATAAGGCTCGTTAACACCCCTGATGCTGTTCCACAGCTGTCCTCGTCCCTATGGAAGCTCTCACTGAGGGAATGCTGGCATCTGCAGTGCCATACTGTTCCACATCTTTCTCTGAGATTCACACACACGCACACACACTGCTGCTCGTCTAATTGACTCCGCTCATCTCTGGCTCTGCCTCGCCTCCACACGCGACTGTGCGTGAGTGAGAAATGGACAACTGAGTCGTGAGAGAAAAAAGAGAGAGGGAAACGGTACTGGAAACACATGCTCACTCTGAACACGACTCCTCCCCTCTTCCCTTGGGAAAACATATCCATAAAAACAGATTATTTTAATTTAGTTTTAAAGGAATAGTTCATTCAAGAGTGAAAATTCTGTCATCATTTACTTACATCATTAACCTCTTGTTGTTCCAAAACTGTTTTACTTTTTTTCCACACAAAAGCTCCAAATCAATCTCCAAACACTGTCTGTCAAGCTCCAAAAATATAAAACCAACATCAGAATCACTATACTGTAGCAGTAGTCTAGATGGCTTGTGCACTATAGCTAGTGTTCATAAATCATGTTATAGCTTTGTGTGAGAAGCAGGCTGGAATTTACAGTTTCATTCAAACGATCTCCTCTGCTGAAGCTCTTAATGTGTGTGTACATCTTCAGATTCAAAAACAGTTTTGATGTCATTTAAATTTGGCAACTGCTCCAGAGGGGAA
>NW_015666578.1:626836-638188 GCF_001515625.1 Sinocyclocheilus rhinocerous
CAAAACAGATGTTTTTTAGCAGGTACGCGCTCTAATGGCGTAGCTCTATTCTGGAAAAGGGGGCGGGGAGCATCAGCTCATTTGCATTTAAAGAGACATGCACGAAAAACAGCGTGTTTCTGCTTCCACTCAAAATAGGCATATTCAAAATGATATAATAAATGATCTGTGGAGTATTTTGAGCTGAAACTTCACAGACACATTCTGGGGGCACCAGACACTTATATTACACATTGTAAAAAGGGGTATAATATGTCTTTTTGAAAAAAAAAACACTTTTTTGGAGATTGAAAGATGATGGTCACTATGAGCTGTTGTGTACATTTACATTTATGCATTTAGCAGACGCTTTTATCCAAAGCATTTTACAAAAGAGGAACAAAGCAATTCATCAAAGAGCCAACAATTGTTGTAGGACAAAGTACCAGTATTGGTATGAAAAAGACCTGTGTGAAGATTCTTTAAAAATTCTCCTTTTAAAGGAGAAAATAAGATTTTTGGAACAAGATGGGGTAAGTAAAAAAAATGACAGAATTTTTCATTTTAAGTACAGTAAACTGATCCTTCAAACCTGCGTCCCTATGGGATAAGCTGTCTGGACAATGGATAGATGGATGATCTTTACTGTTCAAAATATCAGGTAAATTTAACATCTGAATATTAAGTAAGAAACAAAAAAATCAGCATTGTGTCCAATCTCACATGTGAGGTGCTATTACAGACCCCTGTCTCCACATGCACTCTAAGTATCAAGCGCACCCATTAACGTCAGACAATAGAGGCTTCCGGATTCACGGGGCCCTTTTCATCCCTGAGAGCAGGATTTGTCAAAACAGCATGTGTTATTGAACCCGGGTTTCTCACCGTGCTCAATGCAAATGAGAGCAGCCTGATTTATTCCCAGTGTTTGATGGATTTATTCTGACAGAGGAAGTGACAGCGCTGTGACAGCCAAGCCCCCCCAACCTTTTCTATTTCAATTCTTATTCTATAATGCATTCTATTCTGAACTTCTTTCTCAGCTCTCAGGGCTTTTTCTCAGCATTGTGGTGTAGAAAGGACTGCATTATTCATGATCATATATTCATTGTCATTTCATATACCACCTCTGATTTGCATTCAACTCCATCCCCGTGTTCTCTGATAACTGCGGATACTTTGTAAATTCTATGAGGAATGGGCTGATATGTATTTTCAATGACTTCATTTGTGGTTCATGATGTACACACCATGAAGTTAAATGGACTTGTTGAAATAATGTTTAATTTGACGATAAGCCTTGAATTACATTTGACTGAGTGGAGGGTTGTTTTAATACTGAAGTGTCGTTCACAACGGCAGTGATTTGCTGTGGCAAAGCAACCAGATGTCATTCATTTTTAATGATTCGGGGCGACTAGCGACCGTTGCAGATGCAACAAAGTTCAGCAGTTAAACTTTATGTAAATTAGCAGTAATGTAGGTAAGCATAAAGTACAATGACGTATTTATGCTGAGAGACCCACAACAAGCAACTGGAAGTCATTCTATTCCAAAGGGAGTTGGTTACGTGACATTACAAACGACAGAGATCACTGTCGACGCAACTTTGTCTCCCATAAATATGCATGTGAATGGAGGAGACTGGAAACACAAGCGCATACAAAACATTTTGCATTCCACTGCTTACAAAACTTGCAAATTCATACGACATATGATGCGACCAAAAGATCTAAACACCACTGCATAGACCTTATTCAGCCTGACAACAGTAATCAGTTGGCAGCAAGGTTGCCAGCAAGTTACTGTTAAAGTAACGGTGTCTTGCTGTTGCTGAAATGTACAGTTGCTTACTGTTTTTGCGAATACAGTATAAAGCTGTTATTTTCTACATTCACAGTACAATATTGTCAAATGCACCAACAATTACTTAATGTTTATTTGTAATTCTTCACAAGAGCTATATTTTAAGGATTTTACAGTAAACTACATACAAATTGACACGTTAAATTTGGACTGCTATATATATACAGTATATATATATATTTTCGTAATTCATTCTACATCCTTAATTATTGCCTCTTTCTCAAGTATTATGTAAATACATATGCATATCTCTTTATTTATACAGTTCTATATAGAGTAAATAATGCACAAATCTGTACATAAATCTACTGTTCCAGATTCATACACATTATTTATTGTTAAGTTTTTACTATTTAAATTTTTTTTTCTGTTCTCATGTCAGATATGTATGTATGTATGTATGTACCAGGAGCACCTTAAAAAAAAAACACAACAAATTCCTCGTGTGTTTGCACACACCTGGCGAATAAAGCTAATTCTGATTCTGATTCTGATTCTGATATATCTTTTTTTTTCTTTCTTTTTTCTCTAAACCATTTGATTTTATGAATTACCCCGTTTCAGTATCTTGTATAAATGCAGCCTTTGAAACATTACAAATTTTAAAACAAATAATGCATATTAAAAACATCATTTCAAAACATGCATCTTCATTATTACACTTTTGATACACTTCAACAACAGAAGCCAAAAAAAAAGACATTTAAGAAAAACTAAAATTTCAGCCATTTAAAAAAGAATTATGTATGCGCATGTGGTGTGAGTACAGTATGTGTGCGATGTGTGTTTGGGTTCACATATGAAGTTCCACTCAAAGTCTATCAGTTTTTCAAGAAGCGTTGCGACACGAGGGTTGACTGATGTCTTTTTGTGAGCGACCTTCTCTGTCCGCTTCGATAGGATCAGGATCAATCCCCGTGATGCACCTGAAACACAAATGTGTACATTCAGAATTTGTGTGGGGGGAAATAATATAAATATAGCAAAGTCTATTCTTGTATCAAGAACACTGCGCTTTACTGTTCGGTGTAGGTAAAGTTGCATTTTAGCATATTTTTAGGGGTTAGACATTGTCACCTGTAAATCCATATATAAACATAGTTCAGAGAAAGCAGTGGGTTCATTTAAACGTGCATCTACTTTGAAACAGTATGCATACAAATAAACATGAATTGAATTGAATGTTAGCATCTAAGCATCTAACCTCTTAATTAATTCCATCATGCATGCTTCCGGTTTGTACTCCACTTGTAATAAGTACAAAAGACAGCAGCAAGCCCAGATAGAAAGGCTGGCTGAAAGCCCTCACAAATGATGTGCTCTTCAAGGCCTTGTCCACACTAATACGTTTTAGTTTGCAAACGCATCTTTTTCTCATCGTTTTGGCCTTCAGTCCACACTGAGACGGTGTTTTTGTCGAGGAAAATGGAGCTTTTTGAAAATGCTCTCCAAAGTGGATAAATGTAGTGTAAATGTAGTGTGGACTGTGAAAACAGAGGCTTTTGAAAACGATGAGGCATGTTTAGTCATGTGACGCGTATTGTACCAATAGACATCTGTGTTTATACAGGTAATGTGCCTGTTATGTGCTATTCACTTTCACACTGTTGCTAAAGATGCTACTTTGTACGCTCTTCATATTACAGTCCAGATGACAGGAAATTTACTCACAATTGCTGTCCTGCGGCAAAACATGAGGGCAGTTACGTTTTAGATCAAACATGGTGAGCGAGCGCGAACTGGATGCGTCAGTGAATGATAAAATATTTTCGCAAATAAAATGATCCTGCCAGAAGAATTGCATGAAAACTCGTTGTCTGTTCCGTCTGTATCATCTCAGTGAGCTTTTATGAGGTTTTACACATGCGAATGTAACGTTTACCGATGTTTCAGTGTGGATGAGAAACTTTTGGAAAATGCTTGAAAATGCTAGTGTGGACGGAGATCGTTTTAAAACGAAAACGCCGTACTCAAATGTCTCCAGATTAATGTAGACGTAGCCCAAGACTGATCATCCATTGGTGAATGCAGGTTCCTGGTTTTCACCTAAAACATGTCAGGAAAAAAAGAGCATGGCGTTTTGATGAAAGAATCAAGCTAATTGTGTAATTACTGTGCATTGCATTTTAATGTAACATATACAGGATAAAATATTTAAATATTGTATTAGTATAGTAATAGTTTTATTGTATTTTTCCCACAATTTCACAAAGTAATATTGTAAAACATTTCACTACTTTTTTTTTTTCCGTTTGCCATTTTTGGTGTGTTCCTGAGTCCAATGCACTAACTTAAAAAAAAATATATATATATAATAATAATAATAATATTAATAATAATTATAATAACCTAATTAATAATACATAATTTCATCAAATAATTAAAATTATATCATTTTTAAATTATAAACAATTTATAGGGTTTTCAACATAATTAGAAAATATCCTTGATTCGACTGAATTTGTATTTAACATGATCACAATTTAATGAACATATTGTAAGTGTAATAATTATGCTTTCATTTGTTACTCAAAAGGCGAATAAATTATATACAGAAAGCCAGCAAAGAACATTTACATTATCAAAGAACCGTATCACTGACTGTTCAGGAGTTTTGTATGCGTTTCATTAAGAGTTTTACTGTTTTGCTCAAGATGCCTTCAAAAGAGATAGGCCTACCAAAGCTGATCAGAACCATCGTCTATAAATAAAACTCCGAACAATAATAAAACTCCAACAATAAAACCAACTAGATGGGCAGTGTTGGGAAGGTTACTTTGGAAATGTAACAGGTTACAGATTACAAGTTACCCTATTTAAAATGTAATAGTAGTGTAACTTTTTCAATTACTTTATTAAAGTAATGTAACTGATTACATTTGATACTTTTTGATTACTTTTCTAAATTTCTCATTTCTGTTAATCATTTTGAATCATTTCAAGCAGGCAGCGTTAAGCTTACAGTAGTTCACTGATTACTGTCAGACTTTCAAAATCCTTCATCACTTGATTTAAGATTATAATCATTTCATTTTAAAGCACAGCCGCCACAAAATCAGACTTTAGCACCACTTTTTACTTTGAGATCGAGGTTAAATACAGATTTAAAATCATAACAAAACATAGTTGAATAGTTATAATACTGTTTTTTTTTAATCAAATCTTTGCATAGCTATGACAGGAAACACTGGCATCTAGTCTTGGAAATAAAAAACAGTTAATCTTAAAAAAATAAAGCCTAAACATAAACCCAAATAGTAAATCAAAAAAGCATGTGTCCTGTTCTGTCCTAAATTCCTGAAATATTGATGTCTCATATTTTAGAGCAGTCACTGCAATTTATGAAAGAAATCAATCAAATCTGTATATGTGTAAAAATATTCAGATGTAACCCCCTTTGTAATCGTTAACATTTTCATAAGTAACTGTAATTTAATTACACATTTTTTTCTCAGTAACTGTAACTGATTACATTTATTTTGTAATTAAATTACGTAATTCCGTTACTTGTAGTTACTCCCCAACACTGTAGATAGGTTAGCTGATCACCTTAAAAATCCATAGATATCGCCATCAGCTCATACTGCTGTTGACACTTCCTCAAGCGTTGGGTCGTTCTTGAACGATTCGTTCATTTTGAACGAATCTTTAATGTGACTCGGGAAGAACGAGTCGTCTCGGGGAGTGATTCGTTCAGTCGCGCATGCGCAACATCCTATAGGTTCTGTACTGGAATTAGTCAAGTAGTTCACCTGTTTCGAGTCTTCGGGTTTTTCGAGTCATTCGTTCATCACGTGACAAAGGTCCGAGTCGGTAAAATGATCCGAACTTCCCATCACTAACTTCCTCAAGCGTTTCGATGAGACTTGTTTTCCGGTTTGGTCAGGTGACATTCGACGTATTCCCGAGTGCGCGCACTGAATACAGCTCCGGCATTTCAGCGATGAATAATCTGAACGCCTCTGATTGGCCATTGCGTTCATAAGCTCAACAGAATAGATTGTGATTGGTTAAAATGCTCAACTGCTTTAAAAAGGTGTAAAAAGAAATATGATGCAGCATGATATAAATTTAACACCGCAATCGACACCTTTTATTTCAGTTTCATGTTCACATTGTTCACGAAAGCCGTAATAGATTTAGTTTAATTCATCATGGAGTTAGTTGAAGACATATCCCGTTCACTTTGGTGTTGCAAAGAAATTTCTTAAAGTCTAGAGTAAATTATGGCTAAAGTGATAGTTAACTAAAAAAAAATGTATTTGTCATACATTTTTTGGCAACTCACCCTCATATTGTTTCAAACCCCTAAGACTTTTTCTCACCTTAAGAAAACAAATGAAGATTTTTTTATATTCTCTCATTATTGTTGTCCATTCAAACACAGTGTTCACTGAGCACATATTCGTTGAAATTCAGTTGACAAAATATTCAGAACATCCCCAACGTCATAAACACAGAAGAAACTCCAGTACTGCGTATTAGAGGAGTTTAAGGCTTGATGGCATAATATACTTATGTAAATTACCGTATGTTTGTGTAAAATACATGTTTATATAATACATCCATAAGTATTTTTAATAAAAAAATAAATGTATTCTTAATTTAAATCATATAAACTCATATTTAAAAACTCTAAAATGAGTGATAAATTGCAATGTTGAATACAAAAAAAAACATAAAGGGGTTATATTAGATGTGTTTTTATCTTATGTAACTGTTATCATGATATTTGCATTTTAACGGTGGCATTTTGTACACTTCATACCCGCTAACAGACACATATAAACACTAATCAATGGACATACTTAAAGTAGAGCACATAAAATATGCCAAACAAGACACACAAGAACAAACTTGCAGAAGTGCAAGCGTATGTGCATAAACATGCGAGAACAAACTCATTGCTTTGTCACCACATCTGTGAGCCTGGAGCACAAAAGCAGTCTTAAGTCGCTGGGGTATATTTGTAGCAATAGGCAAAAATACATTGTATGGGTCAAAATTATTGATTTTTCTTTTATGCCAAAAATCATTAGGATATTAAGCAAAGATCATGTTCCATGAAGATATTTAGTCAATTTCCTACTGTAAATATATCAAAACTTAATTTTTGATTAGTAACATGCATTGCTACGAACTTAATTTGGACAACTTTAAAGATGATTTTCTCAATATTTAGATTGTTTTAGTAATATGCATTGCTAAGAACTTCATTTGGACAACTTTGAAAAACTTCTCTCAATATTTTGATTATTTTTTTTTTGCACCCTCAGATTCCAGATTTTCAAATAGTTGTATCTCGGCCAAATATTGTCCGATCCTAACAAACCATACATCAATGGAAAGCTTATTTATTCAGCTTTCAGAAGATGTGTAAATCTCAATTTCGAAAAATTGACCCTTATGACTGGTTTTGTGGTCCAGGGTCACATATGTGATACTGTGTTTACTTGATCACTGAGTTACAAACAATGTAGCATTTCAAAGTCCTGACTAATGGCTCTATCAGCTTGTTAATAAAACAGACCAGATGAGTAGCTGAGAGCAGTAAAAGCTCAACTATCCTCTGACAAAGCAAATACAGCTATCCTCAGGCCTGCAGAGGACAGTAATGCTGGACTCCTGCACTTGCTGTAGGCCGCTGGACTGTCTGCTATGATAATGATGATGATGGGTTGAAGGTGATAATAGCTGCTGTCTGCGTGAATCCTCCAGGGTCGTGCTATGATGGATAACATTGGAGGTGTTTCGTAACATGCCGGATGTGGGTGGAGGTCATCCCTGCTGCACTGATATAGCTATGTGGGATCAAAAAAAATCATGCGGTTGCCTTAACTAGTCTGTAACGAATATGTTTTTTGTATCAGTTTGGCAATTCAGAATAGCTGTCGGTGAGGGGTGTGTGGTCCCCCGCTGGCTGGGGTCCCGGCTGTTTGAAGCACGTCGGCAGCAGCGCTGGTTTTGATCAGCGCTGGATCTGCGAGATCAGAAAGTGGATCAGGAGCTCCCAGGGGAGTGTCATTTACACGTGCCTCCTACTGAGGAGAGAATGCGCAATTATACGTTTGTTGAGATGCTAATGCTTATCGTTTCCCCTGCCGACACACACTCACACTCTCCCAAAGGCCAATTTTTTTGGCCCACATTTCACTTTAAAGGAGTATTATGGGCTAAACTTATAGTACACTCTTAAAATAAAGGAGCTTCACGATGCCATAGAAGAACCTTTTTGTCTAAATGGTTCCGTTAAGAACCTTTAACATCTGAAGAACCTTTCTGTTTCACAAAAGTTTCTTTGTGGCGAAAGAAGGTTCTTCAGATTATAAAAAGGTAAGAAAGAGATGGTTCTTTAAAGAACCTTTGACTGAATGGATCTTTGTGGAACCAAATATGGTTCTTCTATGGCATCGCTGTGAAGAACTTTTTGAAGCACCTTTATTTTTAAAAGTGTATTGGACTTAACGTCATAGAACATAGCGGCAGAATCATTAATAATTTATCAAGTGCTTCAACAAATGTGAGCTTCTGCTTTTAGACCTTGTGGTACAGATATTTATTTATTTTTTACAAACTGAGCAACAAGTCAAAATTATTGTCTGTGGTGATGCCAGTAGTGCTGCCCATAGACATTAATGGAAAAATAACCCAGAATATGTCTTTAAAAACCGCCTGATTCTCAAATATAACTGGTGCCTCCAGATATATAACACAGCCTCCAACAGACACACATCCACTCTCAGTGGCTAATAATGCGCTGTAATGGATGCCGGAATCACTGCAGCTCACTGGATCACTGGT
Source organism: Sinocyclocheilus rhinocerous (assembly GCF_001515625.1). Taxonomy (NCBI): domain Eukaryota; kingdom Metazoa; phylum Chordata; class Actinopteri; order Cypriniformes; family Cyprinidae; genus Sinocyclocheilus; species Sinocyclocheilus rhinocerous. The sequence continues at coordinate 635,483 of NW_015666578.1, forward strand.
GCTGTTCACACAGCAGCCACAGGCCGAGCTCAGAAATGAGTCAGATGATCTGTCAATCACTGATCATGTGACTGCTGACTGACTGCCCATTAGTGTCCATCACTATGTCTGCATGTGCTGGTCACATCAGTAATTGTGTGTTTTACACTGTGCATATGTGTGAATGTGAGAGTTTGCTCGAATTGATAGTGTTATTAATGATTTACATTTTAACACTCCCATCAATCACAGCGTGTGAAGCCATGTGTGAAAGTGCAAGTCACACCCTCTGTTTTTTCATGCATGTCTGCCCATTTCCTTGTAGATGCAGGCCTCTTTTCATCGCCATTGTTCATTACCTTGCGGATATTTACATTTGGCTAATTCTTTGGAAATATTTGTGCCTGGCAATTGTATTGCCAAATACTATTATTGAATACTACTATTATTTATACACCATGTTATTTACTGAACAATATTTTTTAATAAACAACAGCAACCATCATAAGTTGCTTTTGTTCTTTTGCGGTACGTTGATGTCTTACACTGATCGGTCTGCGCAGCGCCGCTTCGAGTCGAACATGCCTGATGTCAATAGGAAAACAAAGCCAAAATGCAGACATTGTAGGCAATGTAGAAGTCCTGGCCAGGACATGTCTGGGAAAAAGAGGAAGCATGCTCACCCTAATATAAAAAATTGTGTTACAGGTGCCTTTTCATTCTCATCTGTTTACGTTCACTTAAGACAAAAAACGGCTCTGTTTACGAGGATATACTGACGTAATTTTGTGCACATTGGTCGCAAGATGTGAAAGAGAAATCAGTTCTGGCCCGGAACTACTTTTTCTTCAGTGGAAATGCACGGAACGGTTCGAGAACGGACACAGGCCGGGAACCTGGTTCTCTGTGCTCGTGTTTCAGCTGTGTGCGTGGCACGCAAAACAGTGTGCAAATTCTTTCCCTTTTTGCGCTTAAATGGTTTAAAATCACATTAAATTAAATGTGAACACTGGAATTATTATACGGAATAGAAATGCATGTGTCTTATCGAATACCCGGTTCTTGGATATTTGGAACCCGTTCTAAAATGGAACCGGTTCTCGATACCCAACACTAGTTATGATATAACCAAACGTTAGATTTACCCAAAACGAATTATATCTCATGTTTAACCACGATAGAGACATCAGAGCCAGCGGCAAATTCCAGAAGATCTTGCCGAGGTGAGGCGCTCTCTCCGCGGGTTCATGAGTGCTGAACGGCTGCTGACGCCCTGGAGCTCACATCTCCAAAAATGTCAAAGCAGATTTTCAAGTAGACGTTATCTTTAATAACAAACCGCATATTTGAAGTGTAAACAAGTACATTCTCGCCTGAAAACTCTTAAAATTTAATTCTGTTACAAAATATTGTATGTGGAATTTCGTATGGCTGGAAAGACCTCTCAGCCAATCAGATTTATATATACACTCACCGGCAACTTTGTTAGGTACTCCTTGGTAATACTGGGTTGGACCCACTTTTGCCTTGAGAACTGCTTTAATTGTTCATAGCATAGATTCAACAGGGTGCTGGAAACATTCCTCATAGATTTTGGTCCATATTGACATGATAGCAGATTTGTCTGCTGCACGTTCATGATGTGAATCTTGAGCCATTTGAGAATAGTGAACTTATTGTCATGTTCAAGAAACCAGTTTGAGATTATTTGAGCTTTGTGGCATGGCACATCACTAGATGGGTACACTGTGGTCATAAAGGGATGGATATGGTCAGCAACAGTACTCAGGTAGGCTGTGGCGTAGAAACAATGCTCAGTTGGTAAAAAGTGTCAAGAAAATACAAAATGTGATGCATTGCGTGTTCTGACACCTTTCTATCATGGCCAGCAATATGTTTTTCAGAAGTCTGAGCTACAGTAGCTCTTCTGTATGATCAAACAAAACGGGCTAGCCTTCGCTCCCCACTTGCATCAATGAGCCTTGGGCGCCCATGACCCTGACACCTGTTCACTGTTGTCCTTCCTTGTAGCACTTTTGGTAGGTACTGACCACTGCACACCGGGAACAGCCCGAAAGGTTTGGCATTATGGAGATGCTCTGGCCCAGTGATCCAGCCATCACTATCTGGCCCTTGTCAAAGTCACTCAGTTATTTTTGCTTGCCCATTGTTCCTGCTTCCTACACATTGAATTCAAGAACTGATTGCTCACTTGCTGCCTTAAGAGGTGCCATTTTAACAATATAATCAATGCTATTCACTTCACCTCTCAGTGGTTTTAATGTTGTGGCTGACTAGTGTAAATGTTGAAAGAAATTGTTGTTCATTGTTAGTTCATAACAAATAATGTGTTAACTAATGTTAATGATTTGAACCTTATTGAAAAAAGTGTTATCAACAAAACCGGTATTTTTTTTATTTTTTTTGTATTGAATTCACTAGGACAATTAGCAATTTTTGAGACACCAGCTCTGGTAGTGCCGTCATTGTGCCTTTATCACATCAAAATTGCAGCTTTCTAATGTTTTGTGGTGGAGGGAATGAGATTTTCATAGAAGGGAATCGATCATGCCATAATCAGCTGTTCACCAAGTCTTTCTTCTTCCTTTCTCATTTTTTATAGGTATTTTGCTATTCCCAAGTTCTCAGCCATTATCATATCACTGCCAGATTTCATTCATGGTCCACCTTACTGAGAGAGAGAGAGAGAGAGAGAGGGAGAGAGGG
>NW_015666578.1:638491-661741 GCF_001515625.1 Sinocyclocheilus rhinocerous
AGAGGGGGAGAGAGAGAGAGAGAGAGAGAGACATATAAAAAGGTGTCATAGACATCTCATTACATTTTCATGTGTCACTAACTGCCCCATATCCAGCAGCTGGTCACATGGCAAGAGACGCAGCATCATCCATGATTTAGGGAACTGCTCTGCCAGAGGCAGACACCCGTGCTCACGCTCCTGAACATTAATTAATTTCCCGCTCGTCACTTCACACTTCCCTCCCTGCAGCCATCTTCCTCTGCTCTGTTCCAGGTAGCATCTTGTGTGCCTGGGATTGTTTAAGGGTGCTTTTATATTGACAAGTCAGATCCAACAAAACTCTGGAGGCTCTTAATTGCCTTGTTAGGGCTTCAGGAAGCAAGTCTAAAGATGAGAAAGAAATCCCCGGCCAGACCATATGTTTGATGGTGCAACAAGACAGAGGCTCATACTTAGATATAGAGTGACTACTCTTTTATTCTTTCTTAAGAAACTGCACGTGGAGTTTTTCATGCTACACAATTATCCAGAGGAAAATGTGACTTTTCATTCATAGTTCAGGAGACTAAGTTATTACACACAAAGACACATTATTAACAGTATTTACACACACGTTGGTATAGCTGGTTTACGGGGACTCTCCATAGGCGTAATGTTTTTTATACTGTACAAACCGTATTTTCTATCGCCCTACACCAACCCTACACCTAAACCTACCCCTTACAGAAAACTACTGACAATATTTGAATTTCATAAAACACCGTTTTGTATGTTTTTTAAGCCTTTTGTTTTACGGGGACACAGGAAGTGTCCTCATAAACCATATATACCAGAACACACACACACACACACACACACAGCTCTGTGTAAATTATGTTTCATCTAAAGGAATAGTTGAGCCAAAATGAAAACATACTGTACAGTAATTTACTGTACTGTTACTGTATAGACTTACTTTCTTTCATACACTAAATGAATGTCAACACTGCCCTTTTTCATACATTTGAAGACTGATGCTATGAAACTCCAAAAATTACAAAAACCAACAATAAAAAAAACTCCAAAAACGTACCTATATGCACAGTTCACTGCGTATTCAAACTTGCTGTTCCTGATGGGTCACATGACAAATGAGAACCAGTGTTGTTGGTTATCACTGATACATTTATGATCTGTATGCAAAATATTTTAATTACACACTCAGTGCTGGATAGATTGTTTGCCAATTGTAGTCCGTTACTAATTACAAATGACATGATGAAAGTTGTAGTTAGTAATGTAATCTATTGGATTACTAATTTTAGGTAATATATTCTGACTTTTAGATTACTTTTGACCAAACCCGTTTATAACATAGATTTGAATAGGATTATTCATGTTGTTAGTGTTATCAACAACATGAAATTCATTAAACATTACATTGTACCAAGTTTTCCCAAACTGGTGTTAATGAAAGAAGAAAATAATTAGGGGAAATCAATAAATCATGAATAATTTACTGCCATTGCATAAATAATATGAATATGAGTATGCATATGAATAATCCATACAAAAGAACTGTAATCTGATTATGAGCATTTTAAAAAGTCATATAATCCAATTACAAATCCTTAATTTTTGGAATCTGATTACATAATCCAGATTACATGTAATCAGTTACTACCCAGCACTGCATACATTTGTGGGAAATTAAACTTTATTATTTTAATATAGGCCTAAACCTTCTTTCAGATGTTTTTCTTGAAATTAAATAAACGAAGGACACAATGGTTGACATCCAGTAAGATAAGCTATTTACATTTATTCATTTGGCAAGAACTTTTATTCAAAGCAACATGCAAATGAGCTGCAAAGTGACATTGGATAGTACAGATAATTTTGTCTGAGAAGAAACATTCTCACCTTTGATTGCAGACAGGTAGCCTAAATTGGCAGATCTGAGGAAAGTTTAAGACATCGCTAACATTTCATCCAAAACTCTAGAGAAGACAGTGGTGTCTTTTTTCTTAAGCATAAAAAACAGAAGGCAACATGAAATCAAAATTGACCTTATTTATTTTCTTAAAACCCATTTAAGGTTTTATTGTGAACGATTCATTGTTGGACATTCTACAGGAAAAAAAAAATGTTTTAGTGTTCTTTCATCAAAATTTAATAACTTGTTCCAGCTCTGAAGCAACATTCCTGTTTGGCTTCCTAACTCCCACTTTCACAATCCAATCCTTTCTGACTAGATAAAATCAAACCACAGCCTACATTTTTCTCATTGACTATTTTGTTTGTAGATATATCGCATTATGGAAGTAAATACTTCATGTTGACTCAAAAGTCCCAATCTGCTCTCTATTTAAATCTCAAAGATTTATATGAGAAACCTTTGAGCTATTAAAGAGATCATTTGTAATTTTGCTCTCCAATGAGGAGGTGCTTACCATTCACGATGCATTGGGAAGTAAAAGCTGCCTTTCTTGTGCAACATATCACGGACACATGAACAGACACGCACATGCGGAGCCCTGCGGGAGGTTTGAGGAGACGGTAGAATCAGACCCCCCACTTGCTGGAGGGTTGTAACCACACCTCCACTCATCTGCCACACTACATCGGTTACTCAGGCTGTGAGTCTACAGGGTCCCAAGACCACATCCCCACAATGTCAGCAAATTCAGCTTAACACAGGACACACACACACACACACACAGACACACACACACACACGCACGCAGACAGACAGACAGACACTCACACACAGAGACACAGACACACTCACACACAGGACACACTCACACTCACACTGACAGGACACACACACACACACACACACACACACGCACGCACGCAGGCAGGCAGGCAATGACAGTCTTAAAGTGCATATTGCAGGTTAGAGACCCAGTGAGTCAATGTATAGAAATATAATGTAGGAACTAGATTTTGTTTATGTTTGTGCGATCAATTTAAACTCGATTACGAATAACTTTGATAAGAGGTCTTTGTGCCTGCGCAAAGAGAGACTATTCATTCCAAACTGTCATTGCGATCCAATTTTTTTTCTTACTTGAGGTTTCTGGAGTCGTTTTTGTGAGAAAATTTTACTTCCGCATCTGAAAATCGCCAAACCTGGAAGTAACGTAACGGGAGGGAGTGCGGTCATTTCAAACAATAGGAATTCTATCCTGCCATTGATTCTGGTGACCACGAACTCGACTACGAATAACTTTGCATGAGGTCTTTGTGTCCGCGCAAAGAGAGGCTTTTCATTCTGAACTGTCCTTGCGAAGCATTGTTTAAATTGACCACACTCCCTCTCGTTACGTCACTTCCGGTTTTGGCGATTTTCAGATGCGGAAGTAAATGTTTCTCACAAAAACGACTCCAGAAGCCTCAAGTAGCGTATTTATAAGTATATTTTAAACAAAATCTAGTTCCTACATAATTTTTCTATACATTGACTCACTGAGTCTCTAACTTGCAATATGAACTTTAAGGTCATATTAATAAAAAATAATAATGAAAAAAAAAAAATTAAAGGCTAAGCACGTTATCTGTTTTAGGTATAATATGCGACTACAGATTTAATAGGTAATTCATAAATTGATATCAGAAGTATAAATATTGTGTTTATGCAGTGTGTAACATTGCCTTTCAAAAGTTTGGGACTGTTTAGATTGTTTTAATGTTTTGGAAAGAAGTCTTTTATGTTCAGGGGATGCATTTAACTAAAATTAAAATAATGATTGTTTCCTATTGTAATATATTTTAAAATCCCTGTGATGCAAAGCTGAATTTCCAGTCTTCAGTGTTGCATAATCCTTCAGAAAATGATTCGCTGCTGATCAAGGATTTTATTTATTTATTTATTTTTGTAATGAATAAAAAGTTCAAAATTTTTGTAATATTATAATGCCTTTACTGTCACTTTTGATTAGTTGACTGCATTCTTAATGATAAAATAAAATACAATTATAAAATAAAATTTGTAATAAAAGTAAATAAGTATTCATTTCTATAAAAAAACTACATAGAGACTGTATTTATAGATCTTCTGTTAGATATTAGTTTATTCATTAACAGTTTATTAGTTACTTAATAAATCTCTAGTCACATATTATGCATATAACAGAAAACATGCTTAACCTTTATAAAATGTGTATGTTATATATTAATATATTATTTATAAGTATATTAAGCATCTCAATAGACTAATTTGAAGTAGACGTCACCACTTGCAGCTGCACGCACATAGTGGTGGCAGAAAAACACCGGGAACAAGTGGAGGGAAATGTGTAAAATCCATTTGGATGTCAGAATCGGAATGCAAATAATTTTTATAGAATACTATCATCAAAGACGCCATTTGAAGCTAAACGCAATGAAACCTGCTATGATTACCCTACTTTTAAAGCATAAATTTGATTTAAACAATAGGTCCACATAATATTCACATATGCAGTTCATAGGGGACATATTATCCCTGCAGTTACAGCATGAAATAGACAACTATTGAAACCTATAACATTTACCTATTTTATCTCACAATTCAGACTTTTTTTCTCGCAAATGCAAGTTTATATCTCCTAGTTCGGACTTTATAACTCAATTTAACTCAACAATTGCAATTTTGTCAATTCTGAGAGGGGGGAAAAAAGCCAGAAGTGTGGGATTACAAACTCATGATTCTGAGCCGAGGAGAAAAGAGAGAATGATGAGTTGATTATTCTTATCAGAATTGTGAAATATAATCTCGGAATTGCGAGTAAAAAGTCAGAATTTTGCAATACAAACTCAAATTTACCTTTTTTATTCTCTTATTCCATGGCTTCCGTTGACCGCTACTTTAACACTGGTATTTTCTACCACCAGATAGACTCCGCCCACAAAAAAAAAACACAAAAATAACTAATTGGTCTATAGAGCAACATTTGCTCAGTGTTATCAGTTAGGGGCAGGGCTATCTTTGGACTGACCAATGGCAGACGGGAGAGTGTTCAGGAAACTTGTTTGAAAATAGTAATTATGATTTATTGATGCACAAATGGCTACTTCACCTTTAAGTTTCCTTTTAGGGGTAGTTTGGCGTAATTGTTATTAGCATTAAAATAATAATAATAATAATAATAATAATAATATTAAAAATGAAACAATAAAAGTCTTCATCCTCAGGCAGATAATTAACTAGGTGAATGGTTGTGTTTGTGTGTTGTAGATAAAAGTTACATTCAGTGGCCTTGTTTGCCATCATGAATATGGAGAAAAACCATTTGTGGTTTTCTGGTGTGTGTGTGTGTGCGTTTGTGAATGAGGATTTGTGGAGTTTTGTGTGGTGAGGTTTGTGTGTGTTAGTGGGTGGGCAAGGAGGTGTGTAAGAGTGTGTGAAGAGAGCTGAGGTTTCAGGCCTCCTCTGAATTCACACACACCGCATACAAATACGTTCAATTAAAGGCAGTCTATGAATGCTGAATCTGAATGGAAGCGGACTTTTAATTATGCTGTCGTTTATCTGTGTGTGTGTTGGGGGCAGTGTGTGTGTTGTCTCTGTTGTGTGTACTCTCTTCTGGAGCTCTGATCGCCTCTGATGAGCTCTGGGCTGAATAATTGATTGGCAGCTCTGAAAGTTTGATGCTTTTGCCTGCAGGCGGGATTAACCTGCAGTCTGTCTGTCACACACACACACACACACACACACTCGTATCACCACAGAAGCTATATCTACACCCTGTGGCCCTCATTGAGAATGCACCTGTTTTTATCATTTATTTACACATTTTCATACAGGTTCACGAATTAATATCATTTTTGATGCTTTAGTTCAGTCAAATTTGGTTCGTTTTGGTTGGCCTTCAGATTTATACAAATGATGCAAGAGCTTTTCTCAGAACTAACCTCACTTTTCCGAGCCATTTTTCCAATGGCTTTTGATGTTTTGGAGATTTTTAGTGGATGTACAGTATGAAGGAAGTTCTTCTCAAATTCTCACTTCTTTTTATAGAGAGTGCCACTTGCTTTCATAATTTGGCAACATTTTTGAGGTGTGTCTTAATTGTTCAAATTCTTCTGGAGGGACTGTTCTTTCTTTCTTTCTTTCTTTCTTTCTTTCAAAACCCACATGTACAATTCTGCTTAAATTATATCAGTTGATAGTTACACTCTATGAAAGAAATCAGTAGAAAAATGGAAATTTGTAATTTTCTGCCAGGACATTTTTCGTCAAGTTTAAGGACATTTTGGTCACTTTAGTCACCACTATTAACTAACTATTAACTATGACTTTTCCCTCAATAAACTCCCAATTTGCTGCTTATTAATAGTTAGTAAGGTAGTTTTTAGGTTTAGGTATGGAGTGGATTAGGGGATCTAAAATATGATCATGCAGAGTAAGGCATTAATATGTGCTTTATAAGTACTAATAAACAGCGATATGCTAGTAAAATGTTTAAAACGATGATGCCTCTTTAGAGATTAAGTAATTTCTGTGCCGCTAATTGCAAAAATAATGACTGTTAATAATCTACCAGGACTCTCAAACACTCCGCCCATCTGCCATTGGCTGGACAAACAGATAGTCCCGCCCCAAACTCACGCCATTGGTTGAGTCGTTGCTGCTGTGTTGGTCGTTTCCCAAAAGCATCGTTAGCCAACTATGGTCGCAAGTTCCATTGTTTCCAGCATAGTTCAGCGATTCTGGGTTTCCCAAAACCATAGTTCAAATGAACATTCGCAATCAGCGTCACAAACTTACGTGGTTGGAACTACAGCTCTCGACCTGTGGTTAGAAGCATAGTTTCTTGTTAGTAAGATATATGGGCTTAAATAAATATGCTCTTGGGCACTTAAAAATGCATTTTAATTATGTATTTTTGCGCATCCATTGTAAGCGCCGTTTTTGAAGAGTGCGCATGTGCCTAAATGCCTAAAAGAATCCCGCAGTATGACGTAAGAGGGAACCCGCGATGAATCAAACATCAAATAAAGCAAAATATTAACAATGGCCCTATGTTGTTGAACTAATGTGGTTCAAACGACGGAGATGCGACCGCGTTCGGGAAACAGTCGTGACTGGCTAGTTCATTTCCAAAACAATGCATCATACAATGGTGGTTAATCAGCGAGTTACGTCGTTGTTCGGGAAACGCACCCCTGGTCAGATACTCAGATAATTCAAACAAAAAGCACCACATTGTTTACAACCTGTAGGGAATCATTCTTAGTTATGGATGGAAGAAAGTATTTTTTTTTAAATACCCACGTTACAAAATTACACTTTAAGTATATTCAAGGTTAGTAGTCTATAGTGTACTTAAGGCTACTTTATCAGAAGTGTGGCTTGACTGAACTAATTTTAAATTATGAGCAGACTGACAAACAACAGTTTCAAATGACTTTCTCCAACACTGTTGTGAACACCTTTTTTGATTTCACATGCATACATAGTCATTGGTAACTGTCCTTGAAACATGTCTGTCTCATTGTATTATTTTCCCACTGCAATGCGTCCTGGTTCTCTCTCTCTCGCTCTTGTAATTTTGTTTCTTTTTACTCTTGTCCTTTCCTCTCGTCTCCCCATCCTGACCTCATTCTGCCCATAGACCTTTCTGCTGCTTTAACTGCCCTAACTGTAACATTTGCCAGCGGGTTTTGAAAAGTCTCTCCCTCATTCTGTGTATTTGTCACTTCGCTGATGTACGTCTGCTGATTTATTCATGACACTTAATATTATTCACCATGAGAAGAGTCTGCATTCCAGTGTATCCTCTGGGCTGTGTGTGTGTGTGTTTGTGTGTGTGTTTGTGTATCTGGTATCAGGCTGTTTTCAGGGTTTATATTGGAAAATATAATGAGAAATTTAAAACAATCTAAAGAAAACACACAGAAAAATGTAATGACACTGAGCATGAATAATTTTTTGACATTACTCAACATTTTTGATCAGTTTAAGTTGATGTACAATAATAAAATAACTAAAGCTAATTAAACCAAACCTAATAATAAAATTAATAAATATCATATAGACTAAAAATAAATAAATAAAAACATAAAAATGACAAAACTGCAATTTCAATAAAATAACAATTACAAAAACGCTTCAAAATTACTAAAACTTTAACTAAAATTAAAGAGAAAAAAAATATATAAAAATAAAATCTAATTAAAAAAAAGAATATTAGGAAAAGCTACAGTCCCATGCGGAAATGTAATATATGACGTATATTGCCCTATATCAAGAGAGATATTGCCATATGTTACCTATAAAGTGATATATCATTTTTCAAATACATACATCATCTCGGAGTAGAGGAAAATATGTTATATAATATCTATATGATGATTTTTTTAAAATATGGTATTATATGTAGCAACCATACTGTATGTGTCAACAATATGTAACTTTAGTAAAACAACATATATACAAAAATCTTTATGTTTATATATGTTTAAATACTTGCCTATCTTTTATATTTACGGGATATCAACATATACTGACAGGTTTTAGGATGGATATACATGTACATGACATACATGCCAAAAAATGTATTACACATATAAAAGCATATACATTTGCATGGGTATGTATATGTTAATGTATGAAATCATTCCAATGTCTAAGAGGTTTCACATATGCTTTTACTACATATGACAATATATTCCAATTTCATGTTCATATTGCTTTTGTGCATGGGGTATAGTATATCAATGATACTAAAATAAGACTTTTAGTGAATAATGAATGAAAAGAGGGCAATGTGTGTCAAACATAACTCCTTCAATATTGTTAAATTGAATACAGGTGCATCTCAATAAATTAGAATGTCATGGAAAAGTTAATTTATTTCAGTAATTCAACTTAAATTGTGAAACTCGTTTATTAAATTAATTCAATGCACACAGACTGAAGTAGTTTAAGTCTTTGGTTCTTTTAATTGTGATGATTTTGGCTCACGTTTAACAAAAACCCACCAATTCACAACAACAAATTAGAATACTTCATAAGACCAATTAAAAAAAAAACATCTTTAGTGAATTGTTGGCCTTCTGGAAAGTATGTCCATTTACTGTACATGTACTCAATACATGGTAGGGGCTCCTTTTGCTTTAATCACTGCCTCAATTCGGCGTGGCATGGAGGTGATCAGTTTGTGGCACTGGACCGTTGACTAGTAGTGCATCTATAATTGCATCTAGATACATTCACATTACAACCAGTAATAAAAAAAATAAATAAAAATTAAAAACTTATTGCATTAAACCCAAAACATAGGAAGCTTATAATAAACAAATGCTCATATCATATCAAAACACACATATTTACAGGTATGTGTGCCACGCATGAACAAACACATCTGAGGTGTGTCACTGAATCATTAATGACCGTTAGCATGTCACGTTACCGTCACTTACCTTTCAGCATGAGTGTGTTTGTATGTGGGTTTGTCTGTGATTTTAAGACGACCTGTGTGGGTGGATGGATGTTTTTTTGAAGGGTTTTTATGTTTAATTGAGCAGGCACTAAATGCAGCATTGATGTGCATGTGACAGTGTGTGAGCTTACATGTGCATATGCATGTAGAGATGCTGTTTTTGTGGGAGAAACAGTTAGTGTGAGTTAGCGTGACCCCCATATATCCATTATGAAGTCATGCTAAGACAACACGCCGGCCAATCAGAGCCCTCATCCTCAAGTGCCTCACTTAAACACATCTTTCTTCATTATGTTTCATATCTTACATCATTACTAGTCTTTACTGGCTTTAGTATGTTAAAAATAGAACTGACACGTACAAACAGCATTCTTATTAGCAAAAAAAGTGATTTGTTTTCTTCTATGGAACACAAAATTATGGAATGGAATTTCAGAAGAAGAAGAAAAAAACAAATTAAGAATTAGCTCCAACGGCTTATTAATTTGTGTCCATATTTTAACTATCCGTTCTCTTGTTTTTTCTCGAGTTGGAATGAAACAGAAATAGTGATCAGCTTTTCCTCCATATCGTGGCGTGAACTTGAGTGAAACAGCTTCTTGAATGAGAACAAATGTAGAGCTGGGGATGACTTTACAATTTAGCCATGTTTGTACAAAATTCCCCCCCTCGTTTAAATTTAGTTACATTGTAGCCATTATTTTCATTCATGGCTATAATCATATCTTCTTGTGTTTCCTCACATGTCATCTCCAAACTAAAGCAGACGTCAGACTGTAAAGAAACAAAACAAAAACAACGTAGTCCACAAGATTCATATGCATTATATTCCAGGTCTTCTGAAGCTTTATGGGAGAAAACAGAAAAAAAAAAAAAAAATGTAAGACATTATTCACTGAAAATCTTCCCCTCCACCTTAGTTGCAACACAATTAATTATGAGCAGGGTCCAAAATGAACCATATATGCATATTTAATTATATATGTATGCATGTTTGTTTGTTTATTTATTTATTTAGGTTGGTAGGTTGGTCAGTTTTGGAGCTTGGCAATCCCTGATCAGTGTATGCTTTCATCGTATTGAAAAGAGCGGTTTGGAGTTTCCTTCGCCTTCCATGATAGAAAAGAAGTCATACGCGTTTGGAATGACATAAGGCGAGTAAATTATTTGCCTTGATCTGCGTTGCACATTGACCTTGTCCAAAACTCAATTTGAACTCGCTGTCTGCTACACTTCCAGTCCGCAGGATTAACAGTCAGATTCAATTGAATATTTAGAGAATTTTTGGGGTCTGAAATAAGAAAAATCAGTCGTTATTGGCTGAGGCATCTGTCATGGCCTCATCATCGATCTTGCCACTGAACTGGCATGTGTTAACAATTTAAACGTTCATTTGAGTCTTTGATGAATCTGGTCCAACAATTACACATTCAGAGCCTCATAGCCTCTAAAGTCATTTTTACGCAGTCAAAAGGTTGGAGTGGGACGAAGCAGACCAAAGGGACGAGAGAAGACAAGACAGGACTGCAGGGCCAGAGGAAGCTAAAACCAGAGACTTTGTGAGCGTGAGCGTGTGTGTGTGTGTGTGTGTGTGAGTGTGAGTGTGAGTGAGAGTGAGAGTGAGAGTGAGAGTGAGAGAGAGCGAGTGTGTGTGTTTGCATATCAGAAGTAGTTTGAGAAGGACTAAGACTGTGTTGGTGTGATGAGACGCGAGACTTCACCCTCTGTGTGTGTTTTGATGTTGATGTTGAGCATGCACAGAGAAAGAGTGAGAGAAACGCTTGCCTTTTAATGTTATGCAACTTTGAAGACTGAGCGTTTGAAGTTATGCATGAGTTGGACTCATTTCCAGCCCTCCCTGATTTTTTTCCCCTTTTTTGTTTTGTTTCTCATTCCTTCGATTTCTTTCGGGGTCCTTTTACTGAGCATCATAAGTGCAGCGTTTGAAGTGTAGCCGTTTTTCCAAGGATATCTGCCAATGTGCCTGATCTGGTAATGGTCTGATTCCTGTTCATAACTTAATTGCGTCTCTTAACTATTTTTTTTTTCACACATCCAGCGTTTTATAGCCTTCTTTTTCTCGCTTTTTTCCAGGTCCAGTGATTTATAAATTAATATGTTTGCAGTCTTTAAAGCTGGTGTGTCTAATTTTTTTTCAGTATTAAAATATGTTCTCCTATTCCAGTTTAATCTGCTGAGACAACTATAACTAAAACATTGGTGGCTTGTGCCACCGTGGCACTTTTAAAACATTGCTGTGTTCATTTGATCAGCCCTGGATCCACTCAACATTGACTCAATCAATGGCTCTGAATTTGCTGTGAGACTGTCTGTTTGTCCAAGATGTTCATTCAAGAAATAGGTTTGAAAGCAACAAAAAAAATGCCGTAGATTTTAAATGAAAGGGGCCCTAAATATAATACGTAATCACACAGTGTATTGTGTAATTTTCAAATTGCCATGTTCATACAACAGGAGTGACTGTCTATATGAATGAATAACAAGTCAAGCTCCTTTAATATCATCATTATATATTTCCATATCGCCCAGCCTTGAAACATGCTCTATGATAAAGCATTTAAAAGAACAGTTCAACTAAAAAAAAACCACCAGTGGCTTGTGACATCATCATAACTCCACTCCTCTCTCCAAAAAGAGCTGCTGCAGTTTCTGCTCGAGAGCTGCATTGGTGCCACGGAGCCCTTTTGCCACCCGAGACGCCCACACAAAGTATTCTTGAACCTCTTGTCTGAATCAGGAGAGAAATATGCAGAGATTACATATAAAAGCAGTCCAAACAGATCTAAACAAATATGTCTGTGAATTTTAATGTGAGATGACAACATCTTTTCACTGGATGAAGCATTATTATGAATAGGTAGAATGTAAAGTATAATGGATAGAGTAGTTTGGCCAGAACCCACGATTTAACGTTAAAACGTCTTAATGATGGATTTGTTTTTTTACAAACATGCAGCTTTTCATTTCACAAGATGTTAACTTGTGGACTGGAGTGGTGTGGATTACTTTTGGATTGTGATGTTTTGATCAGCTGTTTGGACATTTATTCTGACGGCACCCATTCAACGCAAAGGATCCACTGCTGAGCAAGTGATGGAAGGCTACATTTCTCTAGATCTGATAAAGAAACTAGTTTACGTTTTGGATGGCCTGAGGGCGAGTACATTTTCAACAAATTTTCATTTTTGGGTGAACTACTCCTTTAAGTCATTATAGACATAACATTATCACTTTCTATGAAGAATATAAATGATATGCATTCTGAAAAGCGCTATACAAGTAAATTTGACTTGATTTTGAATTTTCTTGTCATTGCTGGATAGAGAGGCATACACAGGAAGAACGATTCAGAACTTATTTACACAAACTGAAGGAGAGCTTCAAACGGTAAGTTTTAAAACCGAAACATAACTAACAGTCCTTATCTTAATCCTCTTTAAGAAGATCCAGCAAGACGGCGGGAGACACGGCGATCCACAGCGATGTGAAGAGGCATGAGGTAACGTATGCAACATTGAGACCAGTCAATGAGATACTAAGGTGAGTAAACAGATATAGTGCTCCGGTAAGTGACATCAGGTGTTTGTAATTAGTAATCTGGTGATTGTGAACGGGTGTAGGTGGCTGGTGTGGCTGATGTGGCTGGTGAATCTGTGACATTTCTATTCTTGTGATAGTGAATCAGTAGAGTCAGTTCAGTTTGCTCAGTTTGTTTATAACCACTGGTAAATACCAGCTTTTGACTATTATTTTTTTTAGCAGAAAAAAAAACTGTTTTAGTATAGTATTTATACAGGTGCATCTCAATGAATTAGAATGTCGTGGAAAAGTTCATTTATTTCAGTAATTTAACTCAAATTGTGAAACCCGTGTATTAAATAAATTCAGTGCACACAGACTGAAGTAGTTTAAGTCTTTGGTTCTTTTAATTGTGATGATTTTGGCTCACATTTAACAAAAACCCACCAATTCACTATCTCAACAAATTAGAATATGGTGACATGCCAATCAGCTAATCAACTCAAAACACCTGCAAAGGTTTCCTGAGCCTTCAAAATGGTCTCTCAGTTTGCTTCACTAGGCTACACAATCATGGGGAAGACTGCTGACCTGACAGTTGTCCAGAAGACAATAATTGACACCCTTCACAAGGAGGGCTTTTCATTTCACAAGATGTTAACTTGTGGACTGGAGTGGTGTGGATTACTTTTGGATTGTGATGTTTTGATCAGCTGTTTGGACATTTATTCTGACGGCACCCATTCAACGCAAAGGATCCACTGCTGAGCAAGTGATGGAAGGCTACATTTCTCTAGATCTGATAAAGAAACTAGTTTACGTTTTGGATGGCCTGAGGGCGAGTACATTTTCAACAAATTTTCATTTTTGGGTGAACTACTCCTTTAAGTCATTATAGACATAACATTATCACTTTCTATGAAGAATATAAATGATATGCATTCTGAAAAGCGCTATACAAGTAAATTTGACTTGATTTTGAATTTTCTTGTCATTGCTGGATAGAGAGGCATACACAGGAAGAACGATTCAGAACTTATTTACACAAACTGAAGGAGAGCTTCAAACGGTAAGTTTTAAAACCGAAACATAACTAACAGTCCTTATCTTAATCCTCTTTAAGAAGATCCAGCAAGACGGCGGGAGACACGGCGATCCACAGCGATGTGAAGAGGCATGAGGTAACGTATGCAACATTGAGACCAGTCAATGAGATACTAAGGTGAGTAAACAGATATAGTGCTCCGGTAAGTGACATCAGGTGTTTGTAATTAGTAATCTGGTGATTGTGAACGGGTGTAGGTGGCTGGTGTGGCTGATGTGGCTGGGGAATCTATGACATTTCTATTCTTGTGATAGTGATATGGAGAGGCATGAGGTAAGGTATGTAACCAGACCAGTCAATGTGATACTGAGGTGAGGGAACAGATATAGTGCTCCGGTAAGTGACATCAGGTGTTCGTAATTAGTAATCTGGTGATTGTGAACGGGTGTAGGTGGCTGGTGTGGCTGATGTGGCTGGTGAATCTGTGACATTTCTATTCTTGTGATAGTGAATCAGTAGAGTCAGTTCAGTTTGCTCAGTTTGTTTATAACCACTGGTAAATACCAGCTTTTGACTATTATTTTTTTTAGCAGAAAAAAAAACTGTTTTAGTATAGTATTTATACAGGTGCATCTCAATGAATTAGAATGTCGTGGAAAAGTTCATTTCCATGACATTCTAATTTATTGAGATGCACCTGTATATAGTATACTATTATTTTCTTGTAATTTAGTTTTAATTTTTTTTGCTCAAACTGTGTAAGTTAGGAACAAAACAACAGTTTCCAAGAACAAATTCCACCACTGCTATTTTGAATATTATTGAAAAGCTACTATGTTGAATAATGAATATATGTCATTTGACTTGATTGTGTTGTTGTTGTTGTTGTTATTATATTGCCAATACTATGCATTGCTCAGAATTTAAAATAAAAACAGAAATTAGATGACCAAACATTTTCCAGTTTGTCAACTTTGCCATTCCCATACATGTTTTAGCCAAAAAAAAAGACACCTAGCAATGTCCTATCACTGTGCTAGTGAGTTTTGCTTGAGTCATCCTTCAACTTTCCTTCATAAAATGTCCGTATTTAGTTATTTTGTAGTTCTGTGGTGCAGTTTGTAAATTGCACACTTTATCTTTGATATTTGATATTAACATATGTAATATTTGCTCAAATATCCACTGACAATGTTCACAGGGCCGCATCTTCTCCACACCACCTTCCAGACTCCTTATTGCATGTTCCCTTATGTTCTGGTGCTCTGAAGTTGTGTATGCATATGTGTGTGTGTCAAGTTGGGAGAGGCTCTATTTGTGATATGCACTTTTAATGAGCCCTATTAAATCAAGTGGCAGTTCCCCACAAGACAAAAAAAAGAGAGTTGCTTAGTATTTAATAGTTCCACCACAAGCTTACATAAGCCTTTTAATTTCGCCGCACTCTCGCACTCATTTTTCCAGGCAGCAACAGGAGAGAAGTTTCCCTCATTTCACGAAGAGGCACGCAACAGCAATTAGCGGTTCTCTGGAGTCTTAATTAGTCGACCCAGAGATGCGGGCATTCGAGGACCACGCTCACGTTGGTCAACAGCCAAACAAAAATAGATAAAGAAAAGAGTAGCGCCTCCAATTAATGGGCAACTTCAAATGATCTATGCGAGAATGTGTGAAGGACTTCACGTGCAAACCTGATGGGTGATATCAGAGCAGCAGCAACATGACAGACAGCGGCTGCAGTCACTACGGCTGCTGTAGCTACAAAGATTGTGCCGCTGATTGTTATGGTGATGACTATCACTGTACAGACGGTTGCGTTAATGACAATGTGTCGTCATGGAAACAGTCATGTTAATGACTGATTGTGAGATTGCTGGTGGTGAAGATGGGCATAACCTGCTAGTATTGTCTTTGTTGTGTACAGCAGTGGCTCTTGGACCTTTAATGTTTAGCATGGTCCGGTTACCTCTGCCGGTATATGCTGTAAGTACACCATTATGGGGTTGGTGGCCATTCTGAAGTAGCTGTGTCATGATGAAATATCGAAATATGGATTTTCCAGCAGCTGTCTTTGACATCACAGCTCAGAATAGCCAATAGGGAAGGGTTTGTGATTTCGTCCTCTACCAGTCGTTGTTGCCATTATGTCATTTTCCTGTGGCTCAGAGTAATTGAGTGCTGCAACAATCTTTAAACCCAGAAACAAATTAGCATTTTTTAAAATTCCAGTTTCAACAAGATTTTTTTTTACTGTGTTTTTTGGTTAAATGTCTGAAATAAGGTCCATGGTCAAAACAAGCTCAAGATATTTTCATGTTTTGTACAACATATAATACATCAGTGATGCCTGATAAAGGTAAACTCATCTACTCACTAGTCTACTTTTACAGCCTCGTAGTGTTTACACTTGTGCTTTTGCAAAGTATTTTAAATAAAACTTTCCAACTAGATTTTAAACAAAAATTGAAACAGATTTTTTCGGAAACATATTGGTGGTGATGTTGAAGTCTTGAGATCGTATTGTAGTTTGTTTATAGACTAACTTTAGCTGTCCATCCATCCATCCATCCATCCATCCATCCATGCATCATCCATCTGCTGTCTGTCTCTTTGTCCGTCCGTCCATCCATCCATCCATCTGTTGTCTGTCTCTCTGTCCTTCCGTCCATCCATCCATCCATCCATCCATGCATCCATCCATCTCTTGTCTGTCTCTCTGTCCGTCCGTCCATCCATCCATGCATCATCCATCTGCTGTCTCTGTCCATCCATCCATCCATCCATCCATCTGTTGTCTGTCTCTTTGTCCGTCCGTCCGTCCATCCATCCTTGCATATATTACATATATAGTACTACTGAAAGCCTCAAACAAAACACTTAATATTTTTAAAAGCAGGTTTGTCCACCTTTCAGATCTGAGCTGAGAATAGCTTTTTTAATTCCAATATGATTCCTGAAATAAAGCCAATTCTTCAGTTCTTACATTTTAAGATTTGAAACCACAATCTGTAAAATTCGCAACAATTTGCTGTTAGTTCTACTATACAATCATTCATAATTGAAAACTTTTCCAGTAATACTTCACAATAATTTCCCATTTTTAAACGTTAACCGATGCATTAACTAACATTTAAATAACAATGGGCAATGCATTTGTTACAATATTTAATAATCTTTGTTAATGTTAGTTAGTAAAAATGCAGCTGTTCATTGCTTGTTAATGTAGTTAACAAGTGGAACCCATAATTCCTAAACCTGTGCAACTCCAGGTAGCTGCATTGCAGTCTGGCGATCTGATTGGAGCTTGTGATTTTCACAAGTGCTTTCTAATTTTTCTGCAATATGACTGTCAGTGAATCTCAGGTGTGCTGTCTGAGGCTGAGATACTTACACACCCACAGTCAACAGGGGTGTCAGGCAGATGTATATTGCACGTGTATATATGTGTACATGTATTAGGTGCATGTGTGTGTGTGTGTGTGTGTGTGTGTGTTAGTTTTGTATTGCGTGAGAATGTGTGTGTGTAAACCGGCCACCATTCTCGGCTCTAAGTGACAGCACCCTCCCTTGTTGGTGCATCTCTGACACACAGTGCTGCTAGGTTCATTTCAGACGTACTGGCCTAGAAGTCACACCTCAGTGGAAGTTTGGCAATTAAGAGCCAAAGAAACGTCTGGCAGTTCCACCCAGGTGTATTTGATGAGTATTTCTGGAATGTTTGCCCTTGAGAGGAAGAGAGATCATTCACTTACAAATACATTTACACACCTGAAATGCAAAGGCGTCCCTCTTCGTTCCGAAGCGGTTCCGTCATTAAGCCTTGTGGGACGCCACTTGCCTCAAAGGGCATTCCAAATTAACCAGAGCTACAGAAGAAACACCCTTGCATCAGAAAGAGAGAGTCTTGGATGAGCAAAGTCTCCTTTATTTTACAATAATAACATAAATGATTTGATTCAATTGTACATGCATTTGTATAGCACTTTTCACAATACAAAGCTTTCTAAAGCTGCACAAACCCAAAGGTGACAATGACAAGAAAAGCCCCCTAGAGGTTTAAGTAAAAATTGGAAAGAACCTTAAAATGCCATTTGAAAAGCCTGTCCTCATGCTGTGACAAAATATGTGCACGAGGGTGAATGTGAGATAAGTCTCGCACTTGAGACCCTCTATTGCCGACAAACCAGTTAAACATTTATCCTTATCCCAAGATTATATGAACATGCTAACTTGTGAAATCCTGGCTATGAAATTGGCCTTAGCGGGAAGAAGGGGTGGACCATTTGTTTCAGTGTGCAAGAAGTGGTGTATTTTCACACAAAGGTGTGTTTACATAGACTTGTTAATGCTGTATTAATGTAGTTACACAGGAACATTGGCAACTATGTATCACACACTTGAAAGCTGATTGCTGATTCTTATGCACAGCCAACAGATAACAGGATGTGCACTGACTGCCATGAGACTGAGACTGAAATGCAAATGCAAAGGAGTTTACGTATCTGAGTTACCAAAAATGATCAGTACCAAACTACAACTGAGAAAATAAATTTTATACAACCAAAATAAAATTTCCTGGAAACACACTTATACGAGTATGTACGCTAAAATAAATGGAGTAGGATTATTTATAGGGAAACAATATATATATATATATATATATACTCATTGAAGTAAACAATACATTTTGAAGTAGAAAGACTGAAAGAGTATTTTTTGTAAAATACTCCAATAATCTTTTTAAATAAATAAATAAAATATGACCAGAGCATTGGTATTATGCCAGTTATTTATGAATAATGGAAACATGTATGACATCCCTTGAATTCAAAAGGACAACAATATAACAATGATAAAATGCAAAGTTTGATATTTGATTTCACTCTTTTTCTCTCACTGTACTTATATTGTGTTATTGTTACACTTTTAAAGATGTACGTGGCAAAAAAAAATTTAGACAACAACATACTGTATGTAGTAACAGGATGAATGTGACAATGAGATGTGTGTAATTTTGCAAAGTGAAGCGCTAACAAAGCCATAACATGTTTCATAGCGTATGTTTGTTAACACTAAAAAAATGTATGTAAAAAAATACCCACATATTTATTATGTTAAAAACAACCACATTAAGCATGTAGGATAAAAACATTATCACAACCCATTCACAGCTCAAAAGTTTTAACAATGTAATTGTGTCAGCTTCGTACAGTAGTTATTGAACCTCTATGCTTAGTTCTGATTTGTGTGTGTGTGTGTGTGTGTGTGTGTGGTGCGTGTGTGTGTGTGTATGTGTGTGAGTGTGTGTGTGTGTGTGTGTGTGTGTGTGTGCGTATGCGTATGCGTGTGCGTGTGTGTCTGTGTCTGTGTGTGTGTGCGTGTGTGTGTCTGTGTGTGCGTGTGTCTGTGTGTGTGTGTGTGCCTGTGTATGCACGAGAGAGAGAAAGAGAAAGCTGAAACATTCCTGTTTGAGAACTTCAAATGCTTTGACTTTTGATGTGAAGCGTAAAGCCTTTGGGTTTCAAATGTCTTTGCCACACACACACACACACACACCCTCAGCAACACATAAATCAGGTCTAAGAGGCTGAGCAAGGTATCTCTCCCCTAATCTTCAACACAACGTTCAAAATGTCCGTCAATCAGATCAGAGTCATTCTCACACCCACCACTTAAAACACCTGATGAGAGCAAAGCCTGAGAAACAAATGAAAAGGACAAGAAATATGGCGGACAGATTATTCCTAGTTCATCATCAATATTATAATTGAGATTTATTTCCTTATTATTATTGTTACATTACCTTTGGCTTTTTGACCATAAGAAAGAATCCTACTCTGTCTTAATACAAAATTACATTTAGTCATTAAAGCACACTTACGGCTGTTCGGAGTAACCTTCGTTCCCTTCAAAGTATTGCTCATTGAGAGGCAATGATGTCCGTACATCCCAGTTACTACAGTTACTAAGTAATCAAGTATTTTCTGGCAAAGGGACAGAGAATGGATGTTATCTTCAGATAAATGGTGACTCTCCTCATTGTGGAAATGACGTAACCCACTCACTAAATGTCAGAGAGAATCCTCGCGATCACTGGCTGACGCTTCTGTAGCATTGTGTGTTTTGGTGATCGTTCCAGAAAAAAAATAATAATAATAAAAAAAAAAAATCTGGGAGAATTACAGAAGGAAGATCATATAAGGCAGGGATGATAATGTTTTAAATGATGCTGGGTTGGGTTCATAAAGTGAGGCCAAATAAAGTTATAATTGGTTCTGAGTCAGTGGTGGAGTTTAAAATAATTTTCAGACAAATCTAAGTGAAGTCTTAACAGAAATTATGATTACACTACAGTTTAAGGCAGCTTGGAATATTAACTCATTTTATGTGGGTAAAAGCACATGTTGGAATTTAGGGAAATGAAGAAGCAGACAAAATGGCCCAAAATCATTAAGGCTGGAAGATCCAAAAAGCAATATTAAACTCAGCAGAACAGAAGGAAAGTATTTCATATTAGAAGCATGCAATGGAAAATGGAAGTACTGGTGGGACACATGCCAGACTGAGCAATATTATCATTAGATACAAAGGAGCATAAAGAAAAGTAAAATCACTCATAAGTAGAGTGGCGCTAATTATTTTTTACACATCTGAGAACGGGACATTGGAACCTTAACTCTACATTACATATCACAGGGACACATGAAACAGCATTATGTGAGGTTTGCCAAGTAGAAGAAGAGTAGAACATGCAATAATGTTATGACCTTTATATGAAAGGAGAAATCTTAGTGAAGACATCAGGATGGCAAGAATTCATAATAGTTAGCATTTTAGATAAGTCCAAATAAATGAATTAATGAATAAATAAGGAATGCAATAATGAAATGAATTAGGATCAATGGCCTTGCATGTAGGAAATAAGGAATATTTTCACATATAGAAGTCATTCTGTAGACACTCCATCACAGTAGGTGGTGGTATATACTTAAGTCGGTTTGCAACATAAAACCAAAGAATAAGGCTGTGTTACAGTCCATTTTTTTATGCCCTTCACTCGCTAGCTTCCCTCCATCTTGTTCACTCGGATGTACGTCATTGATTACGTTGCACGAGTGCCCACTACTGGCGGAACCCTTGGAATGGGCTGAACTGGAACGACTTAAGCCCTTGATCACTTAGAATCCGCTATGGAGTTGGTTTATTGTTCACATTTTTCCCCTTACGGATTTGTTTGGTGCAGCATTCTATATGTATATAGGTATGCTCGGGCTGTTATAAATGTTTAAAAAAATAATTTATATATTATAGAGTTGTTTGGGGTGGATATAAATGAAATGTGATCTGTGATGACCTCATAGTCGTGTTGCATTGTGGTCTATGGAGCGGCCTGAAGTGTGCATATGAAGCAGACTCACTCTCTCGGTCAAAATCGAGGGGTCGAGGGTTTGTCCATATAAACTTCCCTTGTCCACTTCACGAAGTGGAACGTACTCCAAAACGGCTAAAGAGGGGAAGTGCTTAGGGAAGTTTGCGAGTGCGTGTCTAAAAGTTGAGTGGAATGCAGCCTAAGTAGTTCAGTGATATAAGGAGCAAAGAATATACAATGGAACACATTTATTATTGTGCTTTACCAGTGGAGACACTGGGAGAATCAGTACCTGCATGGCCAATGAAGCAGAAAAAAAAAAACAGCATAAAAATCGGTATAAAAACCCTGAATAGTTACGCCCACGTTTTTTTTAGAACAGGTAATGTAATTAATTATTATGTAGACTGCTGGAACATCATATACTGCAGAGATAATATTGTTTTTTTTTTTTGCTCTCTAAACCTCACTGATATTAGTGAAATAAAATTCAGTGCCGATCATGGTGATTCACGAAGACAGATGGCATTGCAGCATCTTAAACCATTGTGTTATTGATGTGAAATTTAACGTACACAAAGAGCAGCAATGCTAATGTTAGCTAGCTAAATAACTACTGAATGCACCTTCAACAATTCTTTTAAAGCACTACATGAACTGGAACATAGACTGTGAGGGTCCCGGCAAGTTTCGAGAGCTGTAAATAAACAGTATACAATAATATACAATAATACTTCCTGGAATGGAATAGTAAGTTAGCAAGTGCAAGTTTAAGCACTGGCCTAAAGTATCAGGTTGTTAAGTCAAAATTTAATTTGAAAAAAAAAAAGTCATTTTGTCAGATGTTGTCTTCGTTTGCTTCCACAGAAAATATACCAGCTTACAGGTTTGGAATAACACCAGGGTGAGCAAATGATAACATAATGTTTGGGTAAACTATCGCTTTAAGAACATTCCTTTAATTCATCTAAACACACAACAATAAACACCTCCAAATTGGTTTCAAATAGTTGAAACAAGAATCATCCGTGAACACATGAATGAACCTGATGGACTTGTGTCTAAAGCTGTGTTTGTGGTGAGAGGGCTTGGGATACAGATGTCATTGGTCACAATGTTTCTGCTTCTGGGACTGGACAGGCTTTCGGGAAGTGATAAGTGTGTTCTGACTGTCATGGCTCTGAGGTCAGCGTTCGAGACGCTGGTTTGAACCGCAGCGCTTTACAAGATTCCAACTATGTGAGATGCTCCATACACTCATCTCTGGGGAAGCCACCACAGTCCGGGTGTGACACTTCACACACACACACACACACACACACATACACATACACATACATACACACACACACACACACACACACACACAAACAAACATACATGCTCACTAACACAGATTTAGACAGATTTGTGAACAATATTTGAGAGAAATAGGCCTTTTGTGTACATAGAAAAAGTCTTAGATCTTTGAGTTCAGCTCATGACAAATGGGGGCAAAAACAAAAGTGTTGCGTTTATAATTTTGTTCAGTGTATATGATCTATGTATTTCAAAACTATTAAAATCTGCTGTTTTATTTCAACAGTTACTCCTGGTCAGAGGCGTCCATATAAATATATTTTGTATTTTTTTTATGTAGAGTTACATTTACACTAAGTTTAATGGTGCAATACAAAACTGTTTAGTAGTGTGTATAAGTTGTAACTGTTTATGGAACATTCGTACAAAATTACCAATATTTGATATACATTCTCATAACATTGAGAAAAAAAAAGTTCTTAGAACAACATTTATTCGGTGGGGGTGCTGAAGGTTAGGACGATTCCAAGGTCCCGATGAGGGAGAGGGGGCCCTGAACGCGATCTTCAATGAGGGTGAACCCCCCCCCCACCAGAATGCGA
>NW_015666578.1:661792-670081 GCF_001515625.1 Sinocyclocheilus rhinocerous
GAATGCGATCGTGGAGGGGGCCCGAGTCAATATGCTGTTCAGGGGGCCCAGAAACCACAGCGGCACCCCTGCTTGGGTTGTAACGTAAGCACAGCTGGTGAAACTGGCCGCTGTTATTTAAAATGAATAGTATCAATACTTTCTCATGATTACCTCACTATGACTGGCCGGGTTAAATTTCTGACCACTGCATAGGCATCACTGATGCGCAAATCTTTCAGGATTCTGATGTCAGAATTCCAAGGGTTTCGGAAGTAATTTGTGGCATTTAGTTTATGGTCTTTTTGCAGTGTGAAGGAAGTGTTGAGTACTAAAAAAAAAAAAAGTTACATCAAGCTCTTTATTTCAAAAGATGTGTGTCAAAAGATGTGGACTCACAATATGAGTCCTTTAACACACTCATTTAAATATATTTATTGCTGCAGAGTCACTGCAGGATTCTCTGAACACATCAATCTCACTTTCTTATTTCCTCCATCTCTCTGAGTCTTTCCTGACAGTCCGCTCTACGCAAAACCACACTGGACGGCTGACACTTTTCGAAACCCGTGGTGGCCAGAGATCCAGCCAACCAAACCTCTCTGCCGGAGTTTCCCAGGCTTACAGGGAAACTTTTTCCTTTAGAACTGTGCATAAGATCTTACCCATGTTTGTGAATTCGAAATACTGAGTGTATCCTGTCTTTCTTAATGATAAGGATTGAGAACGCACACCCAGTATACTTACGGACTGCGCTTCTGATCGTGCGAGCTCTTTGTGGCATTGCTTTTGCATCTATACATGTGGTTGAAGTAAGACTAATCACTAAGTTTGTGTTTATGTGTGTGCATGTGTGTTTGCGAGCGAGCAGTCGGACCCCGCCCTGAGGGACAGACATCGCACTGCACTACATCCATCATAAAGATTTTTTAAAGAAGCAATTTTAATATGCATGTGTGTGCGAAAGTTTATTGGGAATGCATGCGTCTTTGTGTTTGTGTGATGAAGAGCGTTTGAAAGACGGGTTGTTTTAACCTTTTCCTTCCTCACTCTTTCTGTCTCTCTCTCAGGGCCGGGGAGAGATGCAAGTATGAGCCAAGATAGAAGATGGTACATTTTAGGAATGGGTCAAGTAGTGAGTCAATTAGAGAAGCTGACTAGTTGATCTAGATTTTTAACTCATTTTTGTGCTAGATAAATTAATCTAAATGGACGATGTTTGTAAAATTAATTCTAATGCAGTGCTTCCTTAAAGTACATCCTTATGCCATTCCAAACCTGTATGTATTTTATTTATTTATTTTTTAGATATTTTGAAGAATATTGGAAACCAAACATTGACTTTCATTTCTAAAAAATTCTCCTTTAATGTTCCACAAAAGAAAGAATGTCATACAGGTTTGGAATGAGGGTGAAGTAAATGATGACAGAATTTTCATTTTAGTTGAAGTATCCCTTTAAGACTAGTCATTTTTTACATTTTTTTCAGTGAACGTGTGTTAGAGGGCAGCGTGTCCTTTGTGTGACAGTAGCTGACAAGAATCCCAGCTTTAATCGCAAGTGTGTTGTAGATATTACAGTTACATTCAGTAGTTTGGTGCTAATTTTCAAAGTACTTTTGTGAAGAGTGCACTCACATGAGATGGAGACTTAGTTTTCTATAAAAAGTGTTTTAATTATGTATGAAGCAGGTCACTCCACTCAATGTATAGACCACATGTGTTAGAGAAACACGTGCGCAGCCATCTTTAGAATTCTGTCTTTGAACTTCCGTTTTTGCGGTAGCTCTATAGCATCACTGTTGAAGAATAATTAGTTGGTGAAGTGGATTTACTTTATTGCAGACTTAAAGAAAGTTATCATGTGCATTATAATGTTCGAAGTGGAATGCATGAGATATGTCAGTAGACCGGGATTTTAAAACGAGCGGTTCATTTATAAATTCGTACAACCTTACCTTCACACTGAAATACAAGCCGGAAGACAGAAGACAACAAGTGCAGCGCTGAAAAGGGGCGGAGCTACATAAGGTCTATCGGAACATGTTGAAATGACACGATCCACAGTGTTTCACTAAACGTGGGAGACAATCTTCATACCTCTGTAGATACAATAGTAGCATAGTATATTTTAGTGACATGAAGAGTAAAAATTAGACAATGCAACAGACTTATATCACTTTAAAAGCAGAGAGCAGTACCGGTACGACTGAAAAAGCTATGAAGCCAGAAGGCAAAAATAAAAACAAATGTAAACATCCGTAAAGCATATTCAAGGTGGAAAGTTTTGATGATGGAGAAAATGCCGAGTGGTCATGCTAAAGTTGCTTCTTTTTGGGTAAAGAAATTAATTATTATGTAGATGAATGTGTAAAATGTCATTTACATACTTATTGGAGCTGTATGTAATTTTTTGACTGTACTGCAGCATAAAAATATCATATTATGTTTGCAGATATTTAGGAAACATGCTAAGTTCACATACTTGTTTCTCAGAAAAGCAATGCTACATCCAGCTATTTGACTTTAACTGTGCGTTCCGTGTCGGAATGTCTGTTTTTTGTTTTGGTCTGTGTGACTCCGCCCACTGGCAATTTACTGAATAGTATTGCCAGTTGGTGGAAAACACAGTGAACTGCAGACATGTAAGCCAGCAAACGAACTGGGTCCGAGACTGCAGATTCTATCCGACCCAGAAATCCTCAGCATCCAACTAAAAAGCTCTATAAACGGGATTTTTAAAACACGGATAAATCAACTCATCAGCTTACTGTGTAAGCCTCGCCTTCCATTGTCAATTACGCTCGTTCCTGTTGCATCTCTTCCAATCAGGCAACCCGTGTGAGCATCGAGTCTGAGGAGGAGAAACAACTCAATCCAATATTTTGAATTTGGACTGCAGTACCTATTTCAACCACTAGCTGTCACTTACATAGTGCCCCTTTAAAAACCACATGAGAATTCATACTGGAGAGAAGCCTTACACCTGCCATACCTCTGTAGATACAATAGTAGCATAGTATATTTTAGTGACATGAAGAGTAAAAATTAGACAATGCAACAGACTTATATCACTTTAAAAGCAGAGAGCAGTACCGGTACGACTGAAAAAGCTATGAAGCCAGAAGGCAAAAATAAAAACAAATGTAAACATCCGTAAAGCATATTCAAGGTGGAAAGTTTTGATGATGGAGAAAATGCCGAGTGGTCATGCTAAAGTTGCTTCTTTTTGGGTAAAGAAATTAATTATTATGTAGATGAATGTGTAAAATGTCATTTACATACTTATTGGAGCTGTATGTAATTTTTTGACTGTACTGCAGCATAAAAATATCATATTATGTTTGCAGATATTTAGGAAACATGCTAAGTTCACATACTTGTTTCTCAGAAAAGCAATGCTACATCCAGCTATTTGACTTTAACTGTGCGTTCCGTGTCGGAATGTCTGTTTTTTGTTTTGGTCTGTGTGACTCCGCCCACTGGCAATTTACTGAATAGTATTGCCAGTTGGTGGAAAACACAGTGAACTGCAGACATGTAAGCCAGCAAACGAACTGGGTCCGAGACTGCAGATTCTATCCGACCCAGAAATCCTCAGCATCCAACTAAAAAGCTCTATAAACGGGATTTTTAAAACACGGATAAATCAACTCATCAGCTTACTGTGTAAGCCTCGCCTTCCATTGTCAATTACGCTCGTTCCTGTTGCATCTCTTCCAATCAGGCAACCCGTGTGAGCATCGAGTCTGAGGAGGAGAAACAACTCAATCCAATATTTTGAATTTGGACTGCAGTACCTATTTCAACCACTAGCTGTCAATATTACATGCAGCACCTATAAAGTACAACAGCAATGCTACTGCTAACTAGAGAACTACTAAATGCCTCTTTTTTGGGGTGTACTATTCTACTGTAATCGCAATTTCTGTATATGAGCATAAATGTCTCTGATACGGTGTATAAAGAAGCTTGTGCAAATTTCAAATCACAGAGACTGGGATATTCAAACATTAGCGTGACAGTATCATAACCCCGCTTGCTAACGCATGTCTGTGTAACATGATATACATGTTACCACCCATCCCCCTTTACAGAAACACACACACAAATGAAGACACCACACACCCAAGCATTCTCACACACACTAAGACACTTGAGGCAATTTGGCGCCTTCTCGAACCCCATTTGCCAGTACAAAGAGGCATTGTAAGTTAGTAATGTTAATGAGCTCAATATGCCCTCAACTGGAATGTGTGAAAGCAGAGGCCCAGGCTTTGTGTGTGTGTGTGTGTGTGTGTGTGCCCTCATTCCCACATCTTTAAAGGAGTTGCCACCCCCTCACTCACTCTCTGAACATGACTGGCATACAGACAGTTGGCAGAGGGGGCAGTCAGTCGAACACAAGCTAGCATGTGTTTGTGATGGTCATGCACATGGGCAAACAGACAACAAGTACACCAGCTCCAATCACGGATGCACCGTGGAACTTGACTTAAGTTTGATCATTCACCAGAATTCACAAACCTATCATGCACAACTGGCAACACGTTCTTTGTAGTTTCTGGGACAGCATTGAAATCAGACAATCACAGCCCTAAATATAACCCTAGAACAAGATATAATGATCAATCAACTATAGATCTAACCCTAAAACCAGAGGGCAAAAATAGGACTGGGAATAGTCAACTTACAATTCTTCTTAATAATTCCAGTTCCTTAAAGCTTTTTAGAACTTTAAAGGTAAAAGAAACTGAATTCCATTGCTAAATTATAATATATAATATATTCAAAACAAGTTTTGCAAGAGGTGTTTTACCCAGGCACAATTTAAATGCCATAAATGCAATTCAAAAATAGTCCTTAAACAATTGCTGTTAATAAAACAAAAAATGTGCTTAATATTTATTAAATCGTAACTACACGTTGCCAGGTGAACAACCAGCCAGAAACTAAAAATAAAGCATGAAAGTACACAACTAACTAAAACGGTAACAATTTTACAAAGTGGTGATTTCAAATGAATTTGCACAATGTGATTTGTAAAGAAATTTAAGATATTTATTAAAAATAAATAAATAAATAATATTAGGCATGATGTCCATAATATTAAGCATGATTGCCAGAGAGTGTTGGTTAGTTGTAGGCTGTATATGTTTTTGATTCACTGAAAGGAACCAACTCATTATTTGTCATTTGTTCAGGAATTCGACTAAACTGGTTACACTGTATGTTTCTGATTAACAGAAAAAAAAAATCAGCTAATAAAAATCATGCATAAGTATTCCAGGAATACACTTTCTGAATATTTTAATTCAGTGTTCGGTCATACTTTCGTTTGGGGACCAATTCTCACTATTAACTTTGACTTTTGCCTCAATAAACTGCTAATTTGCTGCTTATTCATATTTAGTAAGTTAGTCATTGAGCTTAGGTATGGGGTGGATTAAGGGATCTAAAATACAGTCATGCAGAAGAAGGCATTAATATGTGCTAATAAACAGCCAATATGCTAGTAGTAATATGCATGCTAATAAGCTTCTAGTTCTAGTGAGAATTGGTCCCTAAACGAAAATGTTACACGGTATTCGGTCAGCATCGGTAGACATGCAAGAACATCATTTTAATTCCAGTTAATTTTTCCTGAATAAAATCCAGATCTTAGTTCCAAATATCAAAAAATCTTAAAAGGCAGAAAGCCTAAAATCAATATAAACAGAAGGTCAACCATACTGCTTGTCGCATGAGAACAAACCCCGCTGATTCCTTTGCATCAAACCAGCATGTTTGCACTTCTGTTTACCATTTGATTACTCTATGTGCCTTAATCAATGTTTATACATGAATAAATGTCTAAATTAAATCAGTTCACAGTACTGATTTAAAGTGATTGTATCTCTTTAGGAAACATATTGAAGTGCTCAATTCATCTGGATTTCTTTTACAGTCGTTTTTGAAGTACAGAAGTGTCATGTTTTTGGTGGAATGGACTTTTAATGAAATCTCTCAGGTTTCATTAAAAGTATTTTCATTTGATATTTTTAAGGAACAAATGTCTTGAACAAATGATCAAAAGTCTTATGAGACATGAGGGTGATTAATGACAGAATTGTCTTTTTTTGTGAACTAAGCCTTTAAGCAGAAAAATAAATGTGTTTGCAGATGTCATAAAAGACTGCATTGCTGTTAACCTTTTATTTTGGCTTCTTAATGCCTATGATGATGATGATGATGATGATGATGATGCTGAAAAGAATCAAGAGTTCTCAGAGAGGAATCAGGTGTGTGAATCCCCAAACCTTCTCATGGACGTCTCCTGAACAACACCAACACACAACACACAACAAACCTTCACCTAAGACTTAATGTATAATGTATATTAACTCTTCTTTTGCATGAGGTTGGTGACGATACTCCAAAGAACCCAACACTTTTCATCTTTCATTGTAGCTGCCCACTTCTCCACTTTTTTGTGAGTGTGTGTGTGTGTGTGTGTGTGTGTATTTACAATTTCCTTCTATTCTCGTGCATGTGGCTTTATTTCTTCCCTGCGCTGCTCTCAGGCCCCAAAAATAGTCCAAAAAGTCTCTAGTTATGAAAGAATTTCTCTGTTCAAAGGGAATATCTGAAACCCCAAGCATTCAGTTCCGTCTGGCTTTGGTTTGAACTTTACGAGCGATCTTTCATTCTGGTTTGCTCTTGTTTTCCTCTCCGAAACTTTCTCTCTCTACCCACTCTCTGTTTTTCAGCGGACACCCCTAGCCATTAAACCATTTTTTTTTACTCTGTTCGGCCAATTTATGTTGGTTAATTTAGCGTAAAATGAGACAGCGGCCGAGGCAGTGGTAGCGGTGGAGGCCTTGTGCTGAAATCCGCGAGATGAGCACCGTGTGTCTCGCGCTGTGAGGGGCTGCGGGTGGTCTGTGCACGCCAATCATCACACGCTGCAGCAGCGGGAGACTGGAGAAAAAGAGATGTTTTAAGAAAAACTGATTCTTACACTGTGCAGGATTGAGCCCTAATGTACATGTTTGTATATCACTGAAGATTCATCATGCGATGGTTAAAATGACATGGTTATTAAATATATCTTGATTTTTTTTATTCTTGTGCTTTGTTGTACCTTAATTTTAATCAATTGTAGGTTTGCAGTCATAATGATATACATAAAAATGGTTCTAAATGGTACCAGATTAGAGTTTTTCAGCTTGTAATAGGAGAACTCTTTTTTTTTTTTTTTTTGGTCCAAAATAGGACCCTTTTTATAAGGTTCTGAACTATGCTATGAAATGTTGCATATTGGCTGTTTTGGCAGTTTGCGGGGTCTTGAGCCTTCAGGTGTGTGTTAACACAATGCCAAAGAGGAAAGTCATCAGCAATGATCTTAGAGAAGCAATTGTTGCTGCCATCAATCTGGGAAGGGTAATATGGCAATTTCCAAACAATTTGAAGTCCATCATTCCACAGTGAGGAAGATTATTCACAAGTGGAAGAAGACAATCAAGACAGACTCCAGTATTCCCAGGAGGGGATGTCCCAGGAAATTCACCCCATGGTCAGACCGTACAATACTCGGAGAAATTGCAGACAACCCAAGAGCTACACCTGAGACTCTACGGGCCTGGCATGGCATGTTTGGAAGGGTTGCCGGAAGAATGCCTCTTCTCTCTAAAAAGAACATGGCAGGATAGCTTAGGTTTGCAAAGCTGCATCTGAACAAACCATAACACTTCTAGAACAATGTCCTTTGAACAAACGAGACCAAAGTGGAGATGCTTGGCCATAATGCACAGCGCCACATTTGGTGAAAGCCAAAAGAGCATATCAGCACAAACACCTCATTCAAAAGCATGCTGGTGGAGGGCTGATGAATTTGGGCTTGTTTTGTAGCCACAGGACCTGGGCACCTCACAGTCATCGAGTCGACTATGAACTCCTCTGTATACCAAAGTATTCTAGGGTCAAATGTAAGGCCATCCCTCCGGGTCGCTGTGATTTTGCCAAGTAAGACATGTTCCTGGATCAACATCTTTTGATGATCCTGGATCAACATTATTGTCCAAAAATATAGACTTAACCCAATCCCTATCCCTAAAACCTAACCCTACCCATAATTTATTCCTAAAATATAATCAAATATAAATATTTATATTTATTTATATAAATATAAATCGAAATCGCGTTTGGTCTCGTACTGTATCGCGTACCTTGTCAATGTCGTGCGCTTTGCTTGGCCATTTGTTGTGATAAACAGGAAGGTGTGCTCAGCTGAATTCAATTTGAGTTTTGTTAGACGAATATAAAAAGCTTA
>NW_015666578.1:670091-673738 GCF_001515625.1 Sinocyclocheilus rhinocerous
TATATATATATACACCTTGCTACGTGTACTGCGTTAGGCTAACCGAGACTTGTCATTTGCACTTATATATTGTTGCTCTTTTGTTAGTTTTGACTGCTTTTATTGTCCTCATTTGTAAGTCGCTTTGGATAAAGCGTCTGCTAAATGACTAAATGTAAATGTAAATGTAAATGTAAAATCAGTGGGAAATGATAGCTGTTTAACAAGAGTGTAGAAGCACCTAATCCTGATTGTAAGCCTAAAACAGATATTTCCTGAAAAGTTATCCCTCAATTCTGATTGGTTGATTGGAATGTTGTTGCAGGATCAACAAGGATGTTGATCCAGGAACATGTTGTACTTGGTGAAATCACGGTCACCATCCCTCCAACAGCTAAAGCTTGGCCAAAACTGGGTCATCCAACAAGACAATGATCCCAAGAACACCAGCAAATCTACAACAGAACGACTGGAAAAAGAAAAGAATCAAAGTGTTGAAACAGCCCAGTCAAAGTCCAGACCTCATCCTGACTGAAATACTGTGGCGAGAGCTGTGCATAAACAAATGCCCACAAACCTCAATAACCTGGAGCAACATTGTTAAGAATAGTGAGCCAAAACTCCTCCAGAACGATGTGAGAGACTGATAAATTCATACAGAAAATTATTACTTAAAGTTATTGCTGCTTAAAGTGGAGCTACAAGCAATTGAATCATAGGGTGTCCTGAATTTGTCACCCATGGCTTTTCCATATTGGCCTTATTTTCAGGACGTCGCTCCAAACTGATGAAAGAGCCGGAGGAAACTGCTCAGAGAGGCGACCAAGAGCTACAGCAACTCTGAAGCAGCTGAATTTATGATAAAGAGTGATCATTGTGTGCATGTGACTACAATATCACAAATCCTCCACAAATGTGGCTTGTATGGGAGGGTTGCGCGAAAGGTACTGCAAATTAAGAGCGCTTTCATGGCATTTTCGTGTAATATAAGATTTATATTTATATTGAGCAGAGCCAGCAAATGTAAATCTGTTATTGCAGATTTAATCTTTAGCTTTCATCTTTTTCTTTGTGAGATTTTGTATTTTGGCAGAATTCATATTAGGAGTCAAACAAACCCCTGTATTTCTGTTCTAAGCAATCAGATTTACTCTTTTATTCTGGTAGATACAAAAATCCCTTACACTTCTGTTTTGTTTTAAGAAAGAGCTAAAAGAGTGTAGTTTAACCCAGACCAGTTTGCTTCTGAATGTTTTATGCCAGCTGTTTTCATCAAGCTGCGAGTATGATTGAGGTGATGGTGCATTTCCCCGTGTGTACTCTAGATGGAGACTTTCCTCTTTCTCACACACTGAGACATGTTTACTCTTATTACACAGCTGTGGAAGCAACCAGATTTAATCACAGAGAAAAAAAGACACTGGGGAGGATATTAAACTGTCATAAACTGGACAGCTTGACATCAGTAATATGAGCATGTATGTGAATTAAATACATTAGATAATGACTCACCGGGCTGTTGTTTGTACTCTGTTCCTTTAGTAGAAGTGTGTGTTTGGAGAACAGTAAAGCAGCTCTGTGAGACTCTCCCCCTGCTGATGTGTTTCTAGACTTAGTCTTGTCTAGACTAGTGTCTGCTATTTACCAGTCTTTTTGTCTTACGCACCGCCACAGCCGCATCAGTACAAAACCAGAAATCTGTTCCTATTAGAATATGTTATATTGGATTTCAAACATGCAAATGATTGTGTGTTAAAGTAGCACTTTCTGATAATAAACGATTTAACAATAAAAACAAAATTTCCTAATATCCCAGGAAAGGTCACAGCAGTGATTGTCATCTACAGTGGGTACAGAAAATCCACTCCTCAAGAAAGACCACATGCATTCAGACTGAGCTTTGCCAAAACACACCAAGAAGATTCTGAGGCAGATGAGACTAAAACTGAATTATTTGGCCTCAACACCAAACGATATGTCTGGCACAAATCCAATACAGCTCAC
Source organism: Sinocyclocheilus rhinocerous (assembly GCF_001515625.1). Taxonomy (NCBI): domain Eukaryota; kingdom Metazoa; phylum Chordata; class Actinopteri; order Cypriniformes; family Cyprinidae; genus Sinocyclocheilus; species Sinocyclocheilus rhinocerous. Next base: position 672,075 of record NW_015666578.1, read on the forward strand.
CATCCAAATAACAGCATTCCTGCAGTAAAGCATGGAGCTGGAGATGTCCTGTTATGGGCTGTTTCTCTGTAGCAGGGACTGGAGCTCTTGTCAGGATAGAAGGAAACATGAATGGAGCAAAATACTGTCAAATTCTTGAGGAAAATCTGCTGCACTCTGCCAACATGGAACAGAGTCTGACACCATGTTCTTGTTCTTTATGAGAAGTGTTTTTTTTTTTTTTTAACCTAAAGGCATGTTGTGTGTCACCGCAGTTAAATCGGTGTCTATCATGATAAAACCTTAATATCAAACCTATATAATGAGTTTGGAAATTTTAGAGAAATGCTTAATAAATGCATTACACTGTAACTAAACCAATTAGATTTTAGCCGACTAAATTTACTATAGATTTAGTCGACTAAAATCGTATGATATTTAGTCGACTAAAACTAGACTAAAACTAAAAACAATTCAGATGACTAAAATATGACTAAAACTAAATGGCATTTTAGTCAAAAGACTATGACTAAAACTAAATCAAAATTTGCTGTCAAAATTAACACTGCTGCAAAGCAACAAAATGTGATTATTTTAGAAGGGGGTGATTCTTTTCTATACCCACTGTATTTATGTATTCAGCTAATAACTGTTATTTCTCATTTCAATAAAAAATAAAGAACCTAACTGACCAGAAAATCAATAATGAAATGGCTTTGACAGCTACAGATTTGAAAAACAAAAAGGCGGGAGTAAGAAACCCAAACGCTAAAAAACATTTCAGAATAAAAGGGTTCGTTAGGAGAACTGGATAGAACAGTTACTACATGTAGAAAACCTTTAAAGAGACATTTTTTTTCAGTCATTAAAATGTGCAGTACATTTGCAAATAAGTAAAAGTACATACAGAAGATGGAGTGCGTTTCCCATACAATGATGTAACTCACTGATTAACTACCATAATACGATGCATCTTTGGAGAAACTAGCTAGCCATGGCTGTGGGTGGTGAAGTCATAACTAATGCTAATTAGTTATTAGCATTAGCATTAATTAGCATACATTTTTCCCCTAAGGATTTTTTTTCCGATCATTCATCCGATCGCCACCAAACTTGGTCAGCATGATCTCAAGACATTTGAGTTGCTAAATTAACATTAGTTAATGCATTAACTAGCATGAAGTAACAATTAACAATATATTTTTTACAGCTTATATTAATCGTTGTTAATGTTAATTAATAAAAATGTCCATGCTCATGTTAGTTCACAGTACTGTGAACAGATACAACTTTGCATTTTAATAATGTATTAGTAAGTTTTGAACTTAATATTAACTATGATTAATAAATGCTATATAAATGTTTTTCATGTTAACTAATATAGTTAATTAATGTTAACAAATGAAACCTTATTGTATAGTGTTACCAAATTTTTATATAGTGTTCTTGTTCTGTATGTGTGTCTGTTTCACACTCCTGATATTATAGTTTAAGCCTTTCATTGCAGTAACCCTTAATACCAGACTGCCCGAGAGTTACTGTAAATGCATGTGCCCGCTGTGCACCATTTTCCTGATGCCACGGGGGTGGCGGTTGGACTGGTGGCTTGGGCCCGTCATCGCTGCTTGCAGCTATATATATATATATATATATATATATGCAATTTAAAATGTATCTTCATTGGT
>NW_015666578.1:673803-688021 GCF_001515625.1 Sinocyclocheilus rhinocerous
TTATTTTTTTATTTTTTTTTTTCAAGGTTTTTTGGCTTTTGGGGCCTTTAACGTGCTCAAAAACCCCTGAAACTTTGCACACACATTGAAATCTATGGCCATTATAGTTGGGCAGAGATTCACATGGGGGTTCAAGGGGGGCCCCGTGGCACACTGTTTTATAGGGCCATTTTTCAGGGGTTCTGTAGTGCACACTGTTTCACCTACAGTCACCAAAATTCATACACATATAGATCTTATCAGCCCAAACAACTTTTGCACTGCATGCCATTAACTCTGCCCAACAGGAAGTCAGCTATTCCCTTTCATTGCTGTGACCCTTAAAACAAGATTGCCAGAGGTTTAAATGGGGGCTGGGGGCTTGGGCCTGTTATCACTGCTAGCAGCTATGTTTAATTAATTTGAGATCTCTGAGATGCTGCTGTGACAAACATGGCACCTGATGACTACTTATCTGTTCACTGTTTTTCACTGTGATTTTAGTTTATTTGATGGCTGATTCATCGTAGATTCTCTTTTACATCATACTCCTGAGTTCCCTCATGCATTTATGCACATGTACACCCTTTAAAACGGTGCTGATTGTCAACATGCTAAAATATATAAGTTGAAATGTATATATGATATAGAGTGATATAGAATGCACTGCATGTTAGCTTTTGTAGCCATGAGCATGATCTATTTAAGTCCACATGTCATACTAACAAGAAGCTCTGCTTCTAACTAGTGGTCGACCGATATATCGCTGCGGCCGATATATCGGCCGATATTCATAATTGTTTAAATATCGGCATCGGCCGATAAGTCTTTCCACTTTTGGTCGATGTTTTTCAAAGAAGATTATGACACCAGATATTGCATTTATGCTTCATCTTTAAGACAAGCCACTCAGATGTGAAGCCAGCACCTGACAGACAGTAAAATTATCAATCGTCATTCATTTTTAACATGATTCTACATTGTGTTACATACAGTGCAGCAAAGTCTTATTCAAATGTACCGTGATACATCAGATCCGCAGTCCAGCGGCAGCTCCGGTGGGAGACACTGATGTGATATACACAAATTCAAACAAAAATGAAAACGTGTTTACCTCACAAACAATCGAAAATCCCGCGACTGGCTCTTCCTCAGATGTGCACGTTGTTCTCGGGTTCTTCTAAACAAGACACTGTTTTCCGGTGGACTCAAAAGCCGGTGCACTCCAGAATGAAAGCTGGGCCGACACGAGAACTCTAAGTAATAATGATAAGTTTGAATTCCTTTATATGTTTATTCATGAATATCTGCTGTATTTGATTGCCCATGATTGGTGTAATATCGCGTGTATTATACCCTTTCATATGTTCCGGTCTTATTTAATGCTGCTACATGCTGATAACCAAGCATGTAATTATACCTGTAGCGTCTGTACCAATCAAACACACAATATATATTTTGTTAGCTATATTTAACAAATACTCTGTAACACCCCTCAGTTAACAAGCCATATGAGGACCTACAGGAAATTAACGTTCTTAGAATTGACAGACAGTTGACCCTGAGAGGTCAAGTAAATATCTACAGCGGATCTAAATATTTATAATTAATTATAACTAGTTATGATTAATTATTCATATTTCCCCATGAGCTGATTCGCTACATACCTTCAGGCTTGTATTATTTTAACAATGAAACAGACAAGCAAAACGAAACAGATCAGAGACATATATCTTTATTATTAACCAACTATCCCATACTATAATTAAAACAACCTGTTGCTCGGTAAACTATATATTGTACATAAAATACATGGAATTACACGTACTATTTTGGACATAAATTTATGAATATTAATTTGTTCATTAATTATGAATGTTAGAAAGGCTGCACTAAACCATTTAAGTGTTACCTCTGTTGTTTACATGTTTTTAATTTAGGTTTTAATAAATATTTATGCACAATACATGTTCATTTAGTTTCACCAATTTTCTGCATGTCTCTCATTTACTGTAATTACATGTATTACATCGGCCTCATATCGGCCAATTGGGCAGATTGATTTCTCAATATTGGCATCGGCCATTAAAAATCCCATATCGGTCGACCACTACTTCTAACCACAGGTCAAGAGCTGTAGTTGGTAATGATCAAACTTGCGACCATCGTTGGATACATTTTGGAAACACGCCTGTGGTTGGGAAGGTTGAATGGTAGATGATTGTCAGAGTGCAAAAGATTATATACAGAAATAAGTGCACTGATTAAACATCAACGTGAAGTGGATGGGTGTCGTATCACTCGGAAGGAGTTTTTTTTTTGTTTGTTTTGTTTTGTTTATTGACCGGCTGGTTGTATAGTACATTTTACCACATACTGGGTGCTAAATTAATAAATACACATGACATATGCATTTGAGTTTAAATTATTTTGTTATGTGACAACAAAGAGACAAAGAGGTAAAAGAGACTTGAGCACAGCTATTCATGAAATCAAAAGTAAAGTGGGGGAGATTGGGAAAATGGGGCCAGTTATACGGTTTAGTGTCATTGAAGAAAAGTATTTGACTGCAGAATATTGTGATCAGCCAACCATCATCAAGTATTCCAAAGAGCCATGTAATAAGTTCCTACATATGCACAAATGTAAATTCACAACGGCTGGCTACGGGAACCGTTCCTCCACAGACACACAAGGGTCATTGTGTGTAGCTGGGGGCCACGGCTGGCACACAGCTGGGCACCTCATTTCCATTGGCTCCGCAGCAGCCCTCACAAAGGGCCCGCAGAGATGAAAGCGCTCGCATATGCGTATGTATGTGTGGTCAAAAATAAACTCTGTCACATTCACCCAAGAGTGTGTTTGCCTGCGTGCACCAAGTCTCCTCATAGGTCAGGGCATCATGGTCCACTCACCAAATATTCAGCATCGGATTGACTCTAATTTCTTTGATCAGCATCACCAATCTGAAGCACAATTATTGGATCCTCAGAGTCTTCAAAGAGCGCTCTAGCACACTTAAACAGATGAAGAGCAAGTCTTCTGCTCTTCCATGAAGAGACTTACTAGTAAGCAAGTGGTTGCGTGGATTTCAAGTTGAACTTGAATTCTCATGAACACTTTATGATGCAGATGCAGATCAGATGCAGCCTTGAAATGTTCATTATATGTTTCATACATATGATTATGCTTCTGTAATGCAATCCTTACTCTTATTTGTGCATTTGCAAAACTATAGCAAGTCCTTATGGTCTCTGGACCCACTCCTATACACAACGCCACAGAGATCCGTATCAATTAACACCAGAGGGAAAGACTCATGCCAAGTGCAAAGAGTCTTAATGGAGACATGTGTAAGTCATTACCACAAACACATTGAGAGGGAAGCAGAGGGAGACGGAGGGTGGGCTGTGTGTGGTGAGCTCATGCAAGCATTGCTTATTTCTGAACTTACACACAGAACCTGCAGGAGAAGCAGCGGTAATGTAGAGTGACAGTAGATCTGGGCCTTAGAGTGCAGTATGACCTTACGAATCTCCAGTCAAGATCAAACCCACCTTCTGTGCCAGCATGTCCTACATCTGCCGATACCACTGACCGTACTGACACGCTGCAATAGAGTGGAAAGTCTTTTTGGACATGGTGCCATTTGCATGGCCGTTTGGACCAAGGATGTTATGTTTTTCTATTATTTTATTTTATTAAATAATAAAATGTTTTTTTTTTAAAGAATGCACTAAAACAAATTGTAGCTCATCTCAAGCCTGTTTCCACTTCAGTAAAATAATAATAATAATAATAATAATTTAGATCCTAACTATTTAGTTAAACATGTACTTGACAGCCAGTGATCACCATGCACTTTTGTTGTATGAATTTTTTTTTTTAAATTTTACATGATACAATACCAAGTTTTTTTGTGTGTCATTGCCATTCTTGGCATAGATGGGAATGCCGTAGTCTCTCTAACATACCATGGCGGTATAATGGCATTGTTGGAGAACCATGTACAGTAAATACCATGGTACGTGACTGTGACAGCCATTCAGTACCCTCCTATAATATATCAAAGTGTCATCTTGTACCATCCCACTACCATGTTACCACCACAGTACTGGAATGACGGCCCTTCCCATGTTCCTGTTTTGATCTATGTTATGTTGAAATTGGTACTTGATTATACAGAAACCAAAAGTGAGGGGAAAATATCCCGTTCCCATGTGCGTAAGATTCCATGAATATATGTGACTGTGTGTCTGTGTAAATACACTTGTGTTTGTAGGTCTCAGGACACCCAGGGCCAAAACAATGGGAAGGCGTCGCACGTCACACTGCTCCTATTGTTCCCGGGTCCTCCTTTTCTCTCTCGCTCTCTCCTCCACACTCTCCTGTCTAGCCTTGGGAGTCTGTCTGACAATGGCAGCCTGTAATTGGAAAGACACTGGATTCCTCGGTTGTGTGTGTGTGTGTGTGTGTGTGTGAGGGGTAGTGCAGCCCTAGTAGACTCTTTGGAGCCGGTCACAGCGCTGCGATTATAGGGGGAGGGGAGAGTGGGGCAAGATGTCTCCCAGCAGCCCCGTCTGTAAATCATGTCACATAGTAGTGAGCCTCTCCATCTCTAGCGCTGCGATTATAGTGGCAGGGGAAAGTGCGGCTAGATGTCTCCCAGCAGCCCCGTCTGTAAATCATGTCACATAGTAGTGAGCCTCTCCATCTCTGCCTCCATCCCTCCTTTAAGCCAAGCCTCTGCTCCTCTCTTCTCACCCCACGCTTCCTGTCCCTCTGTGTCCACCAACCACAGTCACTTCAGGCCAGTGTCGAAGCAAGAACAGTCTAAGCTTGCTTTAAAGGAATGGTTGCCACAACAATGAAAATTGTCATCATTTGCTCTGTGAACACAAAAGGAAGACTGTTGACGCTGATCCATAGACGGAAAGCACACAGCTCCAAAACGTACAAAATAGTACCACAAAATCACCACTGGTGTAGACTGTTCATCTACGAATATCTGTATGCATTTAGATTTAACAGATTTAAATTGGGCTTTTATTTACATATAAACTCTCATCAGTGTACATACATGGAGCACATCAAATATGATAAACTGAAGCTCAAACAAAAACACATTTAATTCAAAATGACTTCATTTGTGATTTGAGAAGATCTTAGAATCAGAATCAAAATTAACTTTATTGCCAGGTATGTTTTCACATACGAGGAATTTGTTTTCATGACAGAAGCTTCCGCAGTGCAACAGAATGACAGTGACAGTACAAAAACACGGACAATAAAAAAATAAAAAAATAATAAAAAAATAGAACAAGTAAATAAGTAATAACAATATATAAATTGACAATTGTATGTGCAGGTATATTACAATAGGCAGTTTTTTTTTTGTATGTACAGGTATATTATGTGCAAATTTGAAGTGTAGACTTATGGGTTTGTAATGACATGATTGTGAGTAAATGTTGACAGAAGTTTCTTTTTTTTTAGGGGGGGTGGAATATCCCTTAAATCAGTATTTTTGCCCTCTTTGATCTGTGCTGCTCAAGCCGGTTCAGTCTGATTTGGTGAACTGGTTCAAAATAAGGATTCGATCCAAACCGGACATCGCTCCAGACCGTTTGCCTGGATTACAGGTAATGATATTGTAAATAATGTTGAGTTTCTTGCACAGACTGATTATTTTGCTTCATAAGACCTCAATATATCGTCAGAGCCACGGGTATTAATTTTGAGTTCCTTGATATGCTTTTTATATTCTCAAATGTGGGCAGTTGCTGACTTGCATTTTGTGAATCAACAAGGCCCACGGCTTCAGCTAAAAATGTTCTTTACTGTCCTACTGATGCTACTTTATGCTTAAAACAAGAAGAAACTATTTGCCAAGGGGGTAAGACAAATATATTTAATTCTTAATCATTTTTAATTATTTACAACCCTTACCAAAAAGTAGTATACTTCAAGTTTATTTTATTAAGTATACTTAAGTAAAGTTCAAGTATATTTTAAGTATACTTTATGCAGTACGTATACAAATATCAGTGTACTAGTAGTATACTTATAAGTGTACTATTTCAATACTCCTTGGGACTAAATTGGCCCACTTTCTAATATATAAAAGTATACTTTTAAGTATAACAGTAGTAAACTTTGAGTACACAACTAGTTTACATCTATGTTTTTAGTTTGTACTGCAACTAAAAGTAAACTTATAAGTATACTGATAGTTTACTAATTAAATACTTGTAGCATTTTAGTACACTTTAAAGTATAGTCCCAGTAAACTACTAGTTTAGTAGTTTTATACTGCAAGTATACTCGTAAGTTTTCTTTAAGTGAACTTTACATCATACTTTAAGTATACTACTATGTCCCTATTTAGGTATTAATTTTTATATATTTTGTTATATAAATATCTGAACATACAAAACATCAAAAGAAAGAACAGGCGTAATAACGCCCCCTACAGTATAACAATGAAAACACGAATTCTCTGATCACAAGTATAGCTCAAATATATTTCGACTTTTTCTAAGTATAAGTCAAGTATACTTAAATGCCATTTTAAGTATATTTCTGAGAAGTACATAAAGCCCATGTCTGAGAAGTACATACAATTAGACTGAAAGTATACTTTCCTATTTTTAGTTTAAAATAAGTATACTTAATAGCACACTTGAATAAACTTCGTTTTTGTAAGGGAAAGCAAATCTTAATATCTCAAAAGTCAATTTATCTTGTTTTACAGATGCTTGAATATTTTTTCTGGAGACTATTTTGCTTCATTACTGATAAAGAAAATGTTTTTTTTTTTGCAGTGCAAATTTGATTCACACTTCAAAACACATTGCGTTGCGATTGACTGTGAGACACGCAACCGATGGCAACACTGATATCATAAAAAACCTGGCATGAGACTCGGCATCTTCACACTTAAAAAAGGGTTTGAATCGACATAAGGAGTAAATGATGAATTCACTTGAATAAACCATTCGTTTAATTGAAGGGTACACCTGCAGTAGGCTGTTTAGACGTTATAACCCATTATGTGTTATTGTAAGCGACATTTATGCTATTGTTTTTTTACAACTGATATGCCATCTGGCTTAATCTCACTATTACGCCGATGTTTAGATTATTCATATGCTTGCCAGTTACATGCACCAAAACTGTGTCAAGTCAGTTGACCTGACAGTCATGTGATGTTATGTAAGCTTGTATAAAACAATAGTGCCAGTGTTGGGAAGCCGTTGTAGGAGAGCGAAGGGTTTACTTCACAAGACCTATTTAGTTTCTGAAACAAGCTTTACATTGGCGATCGATGCAGATGCTATATAACAGGACCGTTGCGGCCTTGTAGTATAGCCGCTAGTTTGTTCCCGTCTTGTTAGCATGCCCAAAGTTCTTCCCCCCTCGCCAAGCACAAGGTCACCAGAGACCCGGCGCATGGCGCAGCGAGACGGGTGCATAGGACTGCCCGAAATTAGCATTAACCCTTTCCCCGTGATCGCTAAATATTTCAACACTTCCAGATGCTTGAAGTTAAAGCCCATCACTCAGGAGATGGAACTATAGAGAGAGGCAGAGAGAGTGAGACACCCATCTTCCTGCGTGAGTGCTGCGCCTCGTGTGTATCTCTTCACTTATTCATGTGTTTATTTATTATTTCATCAGCGGTGCTGCTCTCATGCATCCCCCCCTCCCCTCCTCCGTCTGTGTCTGAGCGGAGATGTAGAGAGAGAGAGAGAGAAGAGAGAGAGAGCAGTCATTAATTCATTAAATAAGCCCTTCCCTGCCTGTCTATCTCTCCTTCCTGTATTTTTCCTCTTCCTCTCTCAGTCCCCCTCCTTCTTAACCCATTTCCTCTTTCCCTCTTGCCGCTTTTCTTTACTTCGTGTTCTGTTCTTGATACAGTTGACACCTTTGCTTGTTCTCTGAGCGTTTCCTGACTGCCTCTTTCTGTTTGTCGTTCTCTTTAGCTCACACCGCTTATACATGCTAAATTAAGATCCATCTCGGGTGATACGATCACACATGATCAGCAGGTATGAATGTGATCCGAAACATTCAGAGTCCATTCTAATCAGCGATACTGTCTACACTGGATGTGACACAGATGTAAACTGATTTGCTGTTCAATTTCTGACATACTCCATGTGCTTGCGCTACTTCCGGCAACAATACGATTGGATTCAGAACTTTAGCTTAGACACGGACGGAAATGTTCCATTTTATCATTTAACAACATTATGGGAACGTTGACTTTAAATTTTCTTTGAACATTTTGAAACAAGTAGTAGTTTCGGGGAAAAAAAAAAAACATTCCTTGAATGATGTATATATAATGTTTTGTGCTAACGTATTAAAGACCAGACAATTTTGAATGAAAGTTTTATTAATGTAACAGGAAGAACGTTTGTTCATAACTTCACCAGGATGATTAGGTTTATGTTTGAGCTTTTAAATAATGCCACAATTAAACAGAAGTGCAATAGATCTTTTCATTTCTATTGTGATGTACATTAATGGATTGTCCAAAAAAAAAAAAAATGGTTGGTTTTAACAATCGGCTGTTGGTTGGATTTTAAAATGAGTGTGTGGCACTTTAAAATGCGAGTTAGCATTGGATTAAGGAGGGGGCGGGGTTTAATCTGACTAAATAATCGGAGAAGTCAGACATACATCAGAGAGACAGAGAGAAGTCTGTTGTTTTTACTGGAAGACAGATTTATGCGATTTTGGTTAAACATTAAATAAATAAAAAATGACGCATACACGAATGAACCATTCAAAATAAGATTGATGACGTACATTTGCAAGACATATGTGCCCAGTTGGAATTTCTTTTAATGTGGCATAATGAGAGTTCGAACTCAGGTAAGTCTACAGGAAAGTTCTTGTTCTGCCAGTCAGTGTGATTGTTGGCCTGCATCCCATCTAATGGATAAATCTCCTCTAGGCAGAGCTGATTCAGGAGTCTCCACTGTCTCTCTCTCGGTTCCTGCTGTCTGTCAGCACTCCTGGGTCATTCCTGGTCTGCAGTACCCTTTGAACTCGGTAACTTTTAAAACTTAAATATGATTTTATTGTACTTTTATTATTAAAAAAAGATAAGAAAAGAAAAGCCGACTATCAGAGCTCTCAGATACAATTTAAAGAGTTAGTTCACTCAAATAAAAATGTTGTCATCATTTACTCACTCTCTTGTTCCAAAACCATACGATTTTTGTTTATCTTCGAAAAACCATTTGCCATGTTTGATGTGCTATATGTATGTGGGCAGATTAATTTTTATATGTGAATATAATTAAATATTTTCATTATATAAAGTTATGGGCCTCTACTTATTAAACAGCTCGATTCAAATGAGACCTTTTTATGAATTTTCTGAAGCGTCAAAAGTTTTGGTGGAATGAACTTTCAATGGAGGGACAGAAATTTCTCAGATTTCATAAAAAAATATCGTCATTTGTGTTTCAGAGATGAACAGTCTTTTGGGTTTGGAATGACATGAGGGTGAGAAAATGATGACAGAAGATTCACTTTTGGGTGAGCTATCCCTTTAAGATTGAAATATGGTGCTAAAGTTAGCCTTGGCTCATTGAGGAATTGACTGGTAGCTTGCATGAATGTGTCAGCTTGAAGTAACAGGAGTCTGCTATTTTTAATCATCTTTGAAATGTTAATATTATCAAAAAAATAAATAATAATCCATGACAACACATTTCATACTAGTAATAGCCTCTTTTCTCTGACCTTTTCTGTTTGGTTCAACCCAGTTGGAGAGTTCAGGGAAAGCACAAATGAAAGTGAGAGAGGAAAGAAGAAAGGAGAATTTGAGTCAAGGCTGAGTCTATCTATCTATCTATCTATCTATCTATCTATCTGTCTATCTATCTGTCTATCTCTGTCTGTCTGTCTGTCTGTCTATCTATCTATCTATCGTCTGTCTATCTATCTATCTATCTATCTATCTATCTATCTTCTGTCTGTCTGTCTGTCTGTCTGTCTATCTATCTATCTATCGTCTGTCTATCTATCTATCTTTCTATCTATCTATCTATCTATCTATCTATCATCTGTCTGTCTGTCTGTCTGTCTGGGTGAGAAAATGATGACAGAAGATTCACTTTTGGGTGAGCTATCCCTTTAAGATTGAAATATGGTGCTAAAGTTAGCCTTGGCTCATTGAGGAATTGACTGGTAGCTTGCATGAATGTGTCAGCTTGAAGTAACAGGAGTCTGCTATTTTTAATCATCTTTGAAGTGTTAATATTATCAAAAAAATAAATAATAATCCATGACAACACATTTCATACTAGTAATAACCTCTTTTCTCTGACCTTTTCTGTTTGGTTCAACCCAATTGGAGAGTTCAGGGAAAGCACAAATGAAAGTGAGAGAGGAAAGAAGAAAGGAGAATTTGAGTCGAGGCTGAGTCTATCTATCTATCTATCTATCTATCTATCTATCTATCTGTCTGTCTGTCTGTCTGTCTGTCTGCCGTGCATTATCATGCTGCAACATGAGGTGATGGTCGTGGATGAATGGCACAATAATGGGCCTCAGGATCTCGTCACGGTATCTCTGTGCATTCAAAATGCCATCAATGAAAAGTACCTGTGTTCGTTGTCCATAAAATACGCCTGCCCATACCACCTCAGCAGTGCCACAAACTGATCACCTCCATGCCACGCCGAATCTAATAAGGAACATTCTCAGAATGTTCTGACAAGATTCTCTGAAAGTTATGAAGAAATATTCTTCCAGTAACTTTAATAAAACATTTGGTCAGAGTTATCTGGTCTTTTCTAATGTTCTCAAAATACAAATCGATAGATAGTTTTGAATGTTCAGAGAACCTTCAGATGTAATGTTTTCGTAACTTAATAGGAACATTAGCAAAACGTTCTTAGAACATATTGTTAGCTGGGTATTTAAGATCCCACTCTAGAAGTCTAAAAGCATGCGGGTCTTGCAAATTCATTCTGGACACACACAGACAGAGAGAGAAACAAAAATATTACAGTTTTTCTCAGTCGCTTTGGTACATTTCTCGAATCATCCTTGACATTTGCAAAACAGTAAGTGCATTTCTCAAAACAACTCGTACAAATAGCAAAACACCATGGATTACCTGCAAAAACCAGTCTCTTGCTCAAAATCCTTAGTTCATCTCTCAAAAATAAATATCTGTGTCAATGAACATGTCAGTGCCATCAGAATGACAAGTCCTTGTGTCATTGTGTACGGATAAGACAGTCAAATTGCTTAGTCATGTTGTCAATATAACAGTGTACTCTGGAGGGATGTTCTGATGTAAACTATGGCTACAGTTTTGATGACAATTATTGTAAATTGTAGGTTACACCTTAGTGTATGTGGGAGTTTGATGAAATGAGAAACTGCTTTTTTGATGTGCACAAGTGACACAATGATGTGAAGATTGAACAGGTAGTTTTGAGAATTTCAATTCTGATCTGAGAAATGTACCAAAGCTGAGAAAAACGGCAAAAGATGATGTCACATGGTGTGATGGTGGAGTCGATTCTAGAATGTTTTTAACTGTTTAATTAATGCTACATTCACTAATTGCGGTGTGTACTTCACAAGCTGATATTTCTTACAATCCTGGAGTATGATGAAGGTAAACTTTTGTTTAAAACTTTAATGGCGTCACACGTCTCACGGCCTGTAAGGTCACAGGTCAAAGCAGCACACAGAGCCAAACAGAACAGTGCAATGTGTGTCTGTGTGTGTCCTTCTCCTCTCCCAAAGGATCCCTATCAGAACATCATCATTCCTCTCTCTCTCTCTCTCTCTCTCTCTCTCTCTCTCTCCCTGCTCCCCCTCACTCCTCCCCCTCTCTCATTAAAACTCTGCGCCTCGGCTTCTAATTAAATCCCACTTGAAAGTCTTAAAAGTCAGACTCAGATTGATTCAATTTGCATTTCTGAACAGGGAACATTGCCTAAAAGGATAAATAAATTGGTTGAGGAAAAAAAAAAATCCTCTTTTCTGCGAGCAGTGTTGTTTCATGTAAGACAACACTAGCATGCCAACACACACACACACACACACACACACACATATGCACACATGCACACAATATTGTGTTGTCACCTTTCTGGAACAAAAATCATTAGTTGGATTGAATGACAACGAATTTATCCTCAACCTGCGTCGCGTGTTTCGATACTACTGTGATAACTATGAGCGCATTCACACTCACAGAATGACACACACACTCACGCTGGGAAAGACAATTACTGTGGGTTATACTTACTCTGACTGGCAGATATCCAACATCGCTGTTTGACAGCAAAGAACGAGAGAAAGAAAGACTTTAAATAGTCATAAAGCTGTAAATCAATCAGAAATATAGTGCTGAGGAGTGAGATCTATGGCTCCTCACTGTGTTTCTCAGCCCCTCGCACTGGCTAACAAAGATCCAGTTCTTAATACTTCACCACACACTTGGTGGTTGAGTGTATTTCTGTATTTAGCATATTTACCTCCTTTCTGTATTTTTTTCTTTCTTTCTTTCTTTCTTTTTCCATCTATGATAAAGCTGCATGTATTAATTTCTCTCTTCAGGGTAGCAGTTCACTGAGCCTGTATATGACCACTGGTCACTTGAGGTAACCGGCCATTGACAAGACCACAGACAAAGAAGAGCGCTGCCAGTAGAGCAATAGTCACCCCTGCTGGTGCTCTGTAATGTTGCACAAAGAACATATCATTAAAGAATTGTTTTATTGTTAGCTGAATTGTCACAAACAATATACATTCCAAATTAAATTGGGAATGTTTTATTATTATTATTATTATTACCATCATCATCATTCTTCTTCTTATTATTATTGGAAAAAAATGGATGCTGCAAAAATTTGCATTAAACTGAAAAATAATAATAATAATAATTGCACAGTTAATGTGTTAAATTTGACAGCCCTAGTGTGTTTGTGTGTTGTGTGTCTACATTTACATATATTTACATATACATATACTTATATATATATATATATATTCATCTCACACATTTGACTGTTTAAATAGTCTGAAATTGCACATGGGTGAATTTACACAGCTTTTTGTGTTTACAGATGTCCATGGGGTTTTAAGTACATGCTAATTGTTTTGAACTCATTAAAATGCATTAATTGGTTCATCCACTATTCTCTTTATCATCATTAATTTAATGTTTATTTTCTGTACAATTCAGTTCCTTTCCATTTAATAAAGCATCATAATAAAGGTCTCTCTTGTACACATATTTTTGAAGCAAAATGCAACACTTGTCTTATGTAGGAAAGTTGATGCACAAATATATACACTGGGTTCGTGTACAGCAGTAAAACTATATATTATGTTCGTAACTTATGCAGTATTCAGTATGTACTTTAATCTTTTCATCGTGTTCTTTATGCTTTTAAGAGCCCTCAAAAAATGCTCACTGGTAAAAAAAAAAATCTACTGTAAAATATGATGATGATGATGATGAGGATGATGATTATTATTATTATTATCAACATCATCATTATTATTATGAAATATATTTTGTCCGACTACGTGGGTGCTTTTGAATAGCCATCACTGCAAAAATGCTTTCACTCCTGGTGTAGTAATGGCATCTATCAGCAGATTCTGAATGACAAAGCAAAGGAACATATCTTGCATGCAATGCCTGGATGAACTACCATATTTTCCAGAGCACACTGTGTTGAATACTTTATCCCACAATGCAATGCCTTCTTGACTTAACTATCCATTCCCAGTGCACTAACTGAACCACCGGTAATTTGAGCTGTGATTTTTAATCTCTGCTTAACTCATTATTTGATTGAACTACCAAAATATTTAGAAATCTTCACACAATTTTGGATTAAAAAGCAATTATCTTTGAGGTGATAACTTAAAGCACTTGCTGACCTGAACTGTTTCACGTGTTATTTTTGTGCAGTCAGCAACAGGCATCTCTATTCCATTCTGATACTGATGCTTTCATGCTGTACTTCACATCCATTCCAGCAGGGAGCAGCCAAGCTCCGTTTGTCATGACTCTTCCTGCATGCATGTGTGTTTGAGTCTGGAGGTGGATGGAGAGAGAGAGAGAGAGAGAGAGAGAGAGAGAGAGACAGCCAACCGTCATTAACAGCAGGCAGATGAGTCACTGTATGGAGGAGTGTGTGTGTGTGTGTGTGTGTGTGTGTGTGTGTGTGTGCGTGTGTGT